>NC_034012.1:5764083-5853568 GCF_000346465.2 Prunus persica | reverse complement strand
GGAGAGGGAGAGGACAGGGAAATGAGGAGGAAGAGGAAGAGGAAGAGGGAAATGAGGAGGAAGAGGAAGAGGGAAATGAAGAGGGAGAGGAAAAGGGAAATGAGGAGGAAGAGGAAGAGGAAGAGGGAAAGGGACATGAGGAAGAAGAGGAAGAGGGAGAGGAATAGGGAATAGGGAAATGAGGAGGAAGAGGAAGAGGAAGACGGACATGAGGAAGAAGAGGAAGAAGAAGAGGAATAGGGAAATGAGGAGGAAGAGGAAGAGGAAGAGGGACATGAGGAAGGAGAGGAAGAGGGAGAGGAAAAGGGAAATGAGGAGGAAGAGGAAGAGAAAGAGGGACATGAGGAAGGTGAGGAATAAGGAAATAAGGAGGAAGAGGAAGAGGAAAAGAGACATGAGGAAGAAGAGGAAGAGGAGGAAGAGGAAGAAAAAGGGAGACATGAGGAAGAGGGAGAGGAGGATGAAAAGGATGACCCACTAGGACATAAAAGTCCGAATTGGTGAAAATGAAAATGGCAAGGCAAAATCGTATACTCCAATGACTTGAATGGTGCCACATGATCAGGTATTGTGGACGCGGCTCAAGACAACAAAATAAAGTGCAAGGGATATAAGGCAGTGGCTCACTCAAGAAGTAAGTGGGCTAGCTTAACTGGGTTTGGGGGAGTAATATGTTGTAGGTTTGTCTTCCTTTGTATAAGGAGTTGTCTGCTTAGTTTGGTTGCTTTAGATTTGCCTAAGTGTTCAGTCTACTCAAGTTTGTATTTTCCTTTTCTCCTTAAGTTTATGTAGGTTTGATTTGGTGGTGCTAGCTACAATCCACATCCATATATCCAGTGGCGGATCGACGTTGGGACAAGAGGGGTCGGACAACCCCTTGGAAGGCTGGAAATTTGACAAGGGACTCCATGAAAGCCCCCTTGGACAGCTGCTGGAAGCCCCCTTGTATGCACACAAAGTGCTCGACGAAATGTCCTGCGCTGCGCGTATTTTGTTTTAAAACGAGCATTGCCAAACGACGTCGTTTGGTCCAAGGCTCAGTCAAATTTTTTTTAATTGACCTGGCCTCAAAACGACGTCGTTTTGGGCCAGGTTTTATAAAAAAAAAACAGATTACAGAACAGCACGCACAGCAGCACAGATTCATTTTCTCCAAACCTTTCATTCCCAATTCCACAGCCCCTCTTCCCATCCTCTCAAACCCTAACCTCCGAACCTTCGACAACCTCCATCAACTCTTCGCCGGTGGCCCAGTGCCGATCACCACCACCTTCTACCGCCGTCCACCGCCCATTTTTTAAACTACAAGTAAGTAAGCATGAAAAATCTTATATTAATAATTATAGTGATAATATATATTGTTGATATTGATATTTTTTTTTATGTAATGAAATTTATGGATATGAATCATATTGATTGATTGAGTTTATGCTTGATTGAGTTTATGCTTGAAATTTATGGATATGAATCATATTGATATTTTTTTTTTATGTAATTAAATTTATGGATATGAATCATAGTGATAATCATATTAATGTAGATTGATTGAGTTTATGCTTGATTGATAATATGAATTGATTGGGTATATTAAATATTGATTGCTATTTGATATGATAATTTGGTATATTGAATATTGATTGATATGGGTTTAGGGAGTATATTGAATATTGAGAGTGGGTTATTGAAATTTTCATATTCATATGATAATTTGGATAAAAATTAATGATTGATTGAATTAATTGATTTGTAGATTTATGGAACGATTCTTTAAAAGAAAATTATCTACGGATAGTTCTTCTCTGTCTAATCCGGGTAGTTCAAATGCAAGACCAATTGAAGTAGATGAGATCTTAGCTAATCTTCAAGCAGACCCTGGACTAAGAACTCGAATGGCGGATTATAGTCCTAATATTCGGGATGAGATCCGAAGAGCATATCTACAAAAGGGACCTTGTCAACCTAGAAGTTATAAGTTCCCACAAACTAATCAATCAGGAATTAATAGACGCTTCATTGCTCATTGGTTTGATGATCATGATTGGTTGGAATATAGTATTGCTAAAGATGCTGCGTTTTGTCTTCATTGTTATCTCTTCAAATCTAATTTTGATCAAGTGGGTGGTGATGCATTCACTGGGGTAGGCTTCAATAATTGGAAGAAGGCGAAAGAAAGATTTAACCTTCATATTGGACCGGTTGGTAGTGTTCACAACCAAGCTAGAGAAGTTGCTTACAATTTGATGCATCGAACTACACACATTGAAACAATTGTGATCAAGCAAACAAGCCAAGCTCGCACGGCTTATCGCACTTGCTTGAATGCATCACTTAAGTGCACTAGGTATTTGTTGCGGCAAGGGCTTTCTTTTCGTGGTCATGATGAAAGTGCACAATCAAGTAATAAAGGGAATTATTTAGAGCTCTTGTAATTTCTTGCGGATCATGATGAAAAAGTTAAGGCCGTTGTGTTGGAAAATGCTCCGGGAAATTTAAAGTTAATAGCTCCTTGAATTCAAAAAGATCTTGTCAATTCTTGTGCCAAAGAAACCATTGATCTTATCTTGAGTGATGTAAAAGATAGATATTTTTCAATAATGGTGGATGAAGCACGTGATGTTTCAATAAAGGAGCAAATGGCGATGGTGTTGCGTTATGTGAATGACAAAGGACAAATAATTGAAAGGTTTGTGGGGGTTCAACATGTAACCGACACTACTTCAAGTGCACTAAAGGAAGCAATTGATGAATTCTTTTCTTCCGCGAATTTGAGCTTTTCCAAGCTACGAGGACAAGGTTATGATGGAGCTAGCAATATGAGAGGTGAGTTCAATGGCCTTAAGACAAAGATTTTGAGAGAACAACCTTGTGCATTTTATGTTCATTGCTTTGCTCATCAACTTCAACTAGCTCTTGTTGCGGTAGCAAAGAAAAACATTGATGTCAACTCTTTTTTCACAACGGCTAATAGTTTGGTTAATGTTGTTGGAGCATCTTGTAAGCGTCGCGATGCACTTAGAGCACAATACCAAGAAGAGCTTGTGAGAGCTTTTGAAGATGATTGTCTTATAACGGGGCGTGGCTTAAATCAAGAAAGGACTCTCAAACATGCCGGCGATACACGATGGAACTCACATTATGGTACGTTGATTAGTATCATTTCTATGTTCCCATATGTGGTGAATGTGCTTCAAATGATTGTTGATGATAATCCTAATGATAGTTCGGGTGAAGCCTATAAGTTATGGAGAGAAATACAATCTTTTGAGTTTGTGTTTCACTTATTTGTAATGAAAGCTATATTGGGTATAACAAACACTTTGTCTCTAGCATTGCAAAAGAAAGATCAAGACATTGTGAGTGCAATGAATTTAGTGAAAACATGCAAGGAAAACCTGCAGTTGATGAGGAATAATGAGTTTGAAGAATTGGTTGAGCAAGCATCCTCGTTTTGTTACAAACATGATATTATAGTTCCTACCATGGATGAGGAATATGTAATTCCAGGGAGATCACGACGTAATGCTCCAATGAAGACAAATTATCATCGTTATCGTGTGGAGATCTTTATTCATGTAATTGATGGGCAACTTGCGGAATTAAATGATCGCTTCAACGAGGTAAGTACTGAGTTACTTACTTGTTTGGCATGCTTGAGTCCAAAAAATAACTTTGTGGCTTTTGACAAACGAAAGCTAGTTCGTCTTGCTCAATTTTATCCTTATGATTTTTCGGATAAAGACTTATTGATGCTTGAAGATCAACTTGGTGTTTATGTTCATCATATGCGTTCGAGTAGTGATTTTTCTCAATTTGAAGGGATTAGTAGTCTTGCGGAAAAAATGGTGGAGAAAGGAATGCATGAAATATTTCCTTTTGTGTATTTGCTTCTTACATTGGCTTTGGTTTTACCGGTTGCAACTGCATCAGTGGAGAGAGCATTTTCCGCTATGAATATTATTAAAAATCCACTTCGCAACAGAATGGGAGATCAATGGTTGAATGATAGCTTGATTGTTTACATTGAGAGAGATGTTTTTGCTTGTATTGATAACGAAATTATAATGCAACGTTTTCAGAATATGAAAACTCGTTGTGGACAATTGTAACTTTTATTATTGGTTTTGTTATGAATTATGAATGGAAGTACTGTCTTTCTATCTTTTTAGCATTATTTTCTTTGTAGAAAAATTTCAGAACTTTTACACTAAGCCCCCTTGGCTACATAATCCTGAATCCGCCACTGCATATATCCTATTGTAATATATTAATACGGTAGTAATGATATGTTTGTTTTGTTTATGTATTTGAATTGAAACCAGAAAAAAGAAAAGTGAGAAGAAAACCAAGCCCAAGATATTAGTTAAAAATAAAAAATACATCTTATAAAGCTGCTGCAATATTGCAGCATCTGAATTTACTATTGTTGCAAGCATTATTGTTGAACTCGTCTTTGAGGACTTGTTCACAAGCCCTCTCCCTCCCTCCATCCTCTACTCTGATCCCTTATATCACATATGAGTCTTAACATACCGCCGAGCACATGTGATACTTTAATTTTGAGTTTGAATGAAAATTTTAATTCTCCTTCAACTACAACACAAACTGATATTACAGTAAAAGGAAGAGAGAGAAGAAACAATCATGGTTTAGCTTTGATTGTCTGGTACAACTGTTCATTATCATCATGATGAGTCGCCTGTATCTTCAATTTTTTCTCTTTAATTTCCTTAATTTATTTTGAACCAATAAAAATGATTAATTGCTTATATATTCATGAACTAGAATTAAAACATTCATTTTTGGCGATAATATCTTAATGATGGCGTTGAAATAGATGGTGGTACGATGATGTAGCAGGAAGGAAGGTCTAGGTAGGTGCTTGTGTGATACGTGGACTGTGGTGGTGTGATTAGGGTTTTTTGTTTTCTTTTTGCCGAAAGGGTTTTATTTTTAACTTTTCATTTATTAGGGTTCACATTAATTGTTTAAATTGTCTTTTACTAAAATATGCATATTTTTGTTCAAAGTTGTCATTCAGGATACTGAGAACGGAGCTACGTAGCATTTTTATTTTTATTTTTATTTTATTTTTATGTTTACATAAGTATTGAAGAACATTTGAGAAGAACTCAATGACAAACATCATATGAGATGGTGGAAAGGTGTCATGAAACTTGCTTGATTACAGGGGACTTTGATGACATTATGGATGTAATGGAGAAACCTTACATATAGCCTCAAACTGAGCAAAGTTTGCATGACTTCTGTATGTATGCAGCCAATAGTCACATGTTGGATTTGGGATATGTGGGTTATCCATTTACATAGGGGAATCGACGACATGATGGAGGAATAATGGAACGATTGGATATGAGGATGGGTAATGATGAATGAGTGGCTTTGTATTTGGCAGCGTCGCTTCATCATGTGATGGTGGAAGGATCCGACCACATCATGCTTTTGTTGAACACTCAAGGCCCAGCTCGGAAATTATGCAAGAGGTTTATCTTTGACCCGAATTGGGGGGACGCTGATGGATGTCGTTAAGTAGTGGAAGAAAGATGAGGATTACATATTTCAGAAAATTATGTTGGGTGAAAAAGGGTCTATTGGGTTTGTGGTGAAGGGAGTAGAGGAATTCTAAGGCTACTATTGAACTATTGCGGCAACAACTAAAAGCTATATGGTTCCAGAATTTGACCGTGATGAAGTTCTGCAAATGGAAAGCATTCTTAAAGAAGCATTGAGGGAGGAAGCTGTGTACTGAAAACTTAAATCAAGGGTCCAATGGCTTAATGAAGGGGAGAAGAACATCAATTTTTTTAATATTTTTTTATGCTAAGATGATAGTTCAACAATGAGCAAATCAGATGATGGGGTTAGAAGATGCTTCATGACGATGGTGTCTTAGAGATCGAGACATTATAACCATTGCAAATTCATGTTTTCAAGATATTTTTACATCATGCTCTCCTACGCATATTAAGACTATTATTGAGTGTATATGACAACGGATTACTATGCAGCAAAACACTGGCTTAACGTGTCAAGTATCTTCTTAGAAGATTTTGCAAGTTGTAAAATCCTTGAATACGACAAAGTCTCCAGGACCTGATGGCTTCACCGGGAGGTTCTTTCAACAGTATTGGGATGTGATTGGTGATGATATTATTGGAATGGTGAAGAGTCTTTTGTTTTTTGTTTTTTTTCATTCAAGTCGACTTTGATCTCGAAAATAGCTCAGTCGAGGAAGATGATGCAATGACAGCCAGTCGCCCTATACATTATTGTTTTCAAAATTATTTTTCAGATATTAACATCCAGGTTAGGGTTTCTTGTTTTCATTTTGTTGCGATGGTTTTTTTTTTTTTTTTTATAAAAATTTTATTAGGGTTAATTAACTTAACATCACTTTTTAAAATTGTCTTTTACCTAAGAAAAGTAATGACTCATAAAAAAATATATAAAATAGATTAGAAAGGTCAAGCTTCAACAACACTATATACATAATTCGGGTAAAAACATATGCCAAACATGATAAGTCTTTCACAGTATACAGGGGCTGCAAGTTTACCAAACATTGAACTCTCATCCAATTTTTTTATTTATTTTTAATTTGCAGCTAACGCAGAAATGAATAATTAATGGAAAGGTACAATGTGTTGGTCAAAGATTTTAATAGCATTTGTGTGAGTTAGCTGAGAAAATCTCTTGTTTTTAACATATGAGATGACTGTTTTTTTTTTCTTCTTCTTCTTTTTGTAGTCTCAAACTTATTTAAGAAAGAAATTGTAAGCTACTAAATTAATAAATTATAGTTAATGATAGTGAATGGATATGTTATGGGACTTGTTGATGCGAAAAAGTGGTTTGATACGTAATTCGTCAACTTAGTCAAAATGTCCCTTCGGTAGGTCACTGTCCTCGGTAAGTGGTCCACTCTGGAGGATAAATACCTGCAAAAGGATATTTTCGGTAAATCCTTGGGGTACCGGTGTGGTACCGGCCGAAGGCTCTCCGATGCTTTAGTAAGTACGGGTTTAGCAAAGTTAACTGACAGATCACACGATAGCGTACCGTTTGTTCTGATCCCCCTATTTTGGGGATATGGGTCTCCTTATATAGGCCTTGGGAGGTGTGCATTGTGCTCATATTTCTGATGTGGGATTCCGGGCATGGATTGTGAGCATGACACGTGTCTGATGGTAAAAGGGCCAAGATAGATGGCTTCTGTAGGGAGCATGCCGAAGGGGCTCCATGATCAGGATAGACCCTGTCCACGTGTTCGGTGGTAATAGGCCGTTTACTTCGGTATAAACAGTAGTCCCCCAAGTTCTCTTTCGAAGGTCCTTCGGAAGGGAATTTAACTCTCCTTGGTAGCTTGGAGATTCTCCTGCCGTTCGGTATGCTCGATTGGGGGAGGAAAAGCGCTTGTGTCATTCCTTTCGGAAAGTACTGTTCTGGAGAGAATCGGCAAGGGGACCTGAGGGGTCGCCAATGTTGGGAGGCGAGTGGGCAGAGAGACGCTTCGTCTTCCGTGCCTGGCGCGCAGTTAGAGGCGCCATCCGTCGGGTGACACGTGGCCAGCGAAAGGACGTCTGTCGGCGCATTAATGAGCCGTTTCGTCTTCCGAGGCGCACCGTTACAATTCTCCCTCTATAAATAGAGGTTGCTCCGGATGAAAAAATTTACTTTGCGATTGAGAGTTTGCGCGAGAGCTCTTGAGTAAGCGATTTTCGAAGTGTGCGAACGGCAACAAGCGACTTTCACAGCACTCAAGGTAAGATACCGTTCGGTACCCCTGAATTTTTATTATACTTCTGGATATGGCATAGGCTAGCCGATCGTTAAGTAGATCTTCCTTCGGTAGTCTAGTGGCCATAGGTAGAAAAGTAGGTATCTGTAGGATAGTGAGACACGAACCTTAGTTTTTCCCTTTTTCTTTGTTTTGTAGATGTCCGATAGCGAGTCACTGTCCGGCAACAAGCCCAACGCCTTCGACGGGGAGTTATCCTCTGGTTGGGATACGTCCAGCGAGGCTGTGAGCCTCGACGCCGAGGGCGGGGAAGACTCCGATGCCGAGCTATTCGGTGAGGAGGCGGACTCCGTTTCCACCCATGGGATCGGTAAGGGGCTCATGACGGGGCACCCGCTACCCTTGGTTGCGGTGTACAGGGACGGTACCCGTGTCGTGCCGTCCGAGCGTCAGCCAGAGGCTTCCACCTCCGGTCGAAGCGAGGACACTGCCGGTCCTTCCAGGCCGAAGGTAACTATCGTCCACCGTGGGCCGCCTAGGGTGCCGGTGGGTGTGCCTCAGAGGGCCCTGTTCGGGGTCGATTACTTGGAGCCCAACAAGATCACCGAACGGGAGCTGGAGAAGATCAGGGCTGAATACCTCATCCCTGATTCGGTAAGGATGAGGATTCCGAGCCCGGTTGAGTCCCTCAGTGACCCGGCGAACGGCGAGGTGACTTTCTTCACCGACGTCCTCGTGCAAGGGGTTCGGCTGCCGCTGCAACCTGCCGTGCAGCGGATATTGGCACAGATCGGGTACGCTCCGGGCCAATACAACCCCAACTTCTGGGTGGCCCTGATGGGGGTGATCGCGGCATTCGGGATGGCCAAGGAGGGGGAGCCTTCCTATGAGCAGTTCTCGTATCTGTATAGCGTCACCAAGTCTAAGAGCGCCGATCACGGCGGCTGGGTCCAGGCGAACTGCCTCAAGGCTGCCGAGCGAGGGCACTTCGTCAGCTCGGTGCCGACTTCCCAGAAGTCATGGAGGAATCGGCGGGTGTTGCTCTCTGGCGATTGGGAATCGCCATCGGGATCACCCCTAGCCTCCGAGTCCCCACCACTTTCCAGATTGCCGGTAGGTCTTTCAACTACCGATCGGTAAGTTGGCTACTTTTTCTTGCGGTATTCTATTAATCTTTCTCCGTCTGACAGGCAAACTCAAGCAGCCGAGCCCCAAGCCGAGCGAGATCCGGCAGCTCGACAGAGTGACGTTGCGAGTACCCGCTGCCGAGCGAGTATATCCGCGCTTCCTCTTTACCGACAACCTCATCAGAGCCGGCCTCGTCCACCCTGCCGAGAGTACGTTTACTTATCTCCCCTCTTTTTTTTTTTTTTTTTGTATTTGCTTGCCGAACTGACCAGGTGCCCCTTTTGACCAGTGACGGACGCCAGGAAAGCTGCCGAGGCTAGGAAAATGAACGAGTCCTCCAGGAGGCGCCTAATGATGGGCCTGGAAGGCAAAAAGAAAAGAAAGCAGCCCGAGGCGGCTACCGTTCGGCAATCCGTGCCGGATCCGGAGGATCAGACCCTGGCGGACCGCCTTCGGCAGCTTAATGCCGAAGCCGTTCCGAGGCTGACTGCCAGTGAGGCCGCTGCGCCGAGGCACAGGGACGCCGAGGCTGCCACCTCCAAGGCTGCCGGCAAGCGACCAGAGACGGTCGATTTGGAAGCCGAGCCGGTCTCCAAGCGCTCTCGCCAACCGGAGGTGCCCAGGGTCGTCCTTGCGGTGGAGGACGAGGACGGTCCTACCGAGGCTATCTCCATCGCCTGCCCTGCGAAGACAGTCCAGTTTGTCAACCACATGATCCTCGGCTCTCAGATGGAGCTGCCGGAGATCGACGAACTGCCGAAGAAGTTTCTTCGGGAGGAGGCTGGACGCGCCTTCCGTCTTCAGGGCGCGGTAAGACCTCTCTTCCTTCGTCGTTCCTTTACGTTTGTTTAATGGTGTTTGTTTCTGACTCTTCTGTTGTGTGCAGGCGTCCATGGATATGTGGCTTTGCGTCAAGCAGGCCATCACTGCTGCCGAGCGCGCCAAGAAGGCGTACGAGGAGGGCAGGTCCAAGGTTGCCGAAGCCGGCAAAGCACTCCAGGAACATGCCCACCTGGTGAAGGAGAAAGACTCTGCCGAACGGCAGGTGGAGGAGATGAGGGGGCTCCTGGAGGCCGCGCTGGAGGCGACAAAGGATGCCGAGGCCGCCAAAGACGCGACGCAGGCTGCCTTGGAGGAGTCCGAGCGGGCGAAAGCAGCGGCGCAAGCGGCACTAGAGGAATCGGAAAGGACCAAGGCCGAGGAGATCGAGGCTGCGGTTCAGTCCGCTATTCGGGGGTACCGTGCGTCGACCGAGTTCTCTATCCTTCTGGATAAGGAAGTGGGCTCGGAGATGGCGGACCTGTTGTACCGATTCAAGCGGTACAACCCCGGGCAGAAACTGAACCTGAACTTTATTGCCGACCCTCCTCCTCTTCCCGAAGGGATTACTGAGGAGATGATTGAAGACTACGAGGGGGAGGACGCCGCCGAAGGCTCCGGGTCCGCCGAAGCTGCTGCCGCTGACGAAGCCTGAGGGCATCCTTATTTTGTACTTGTATTAATTGTAGTTTAGTTTATGTATTCAGAACACATTGATGCCGAGGGCATCCTTAATTTCAAAATTGCCTTCTGGATCTCTCTATACTTCTTTTTGTCCAATTTGATTTTGTTTAATTGCCGATTGTTTTTATTGCCGTATAGGATTTATAACGTTATAGAAGTTTTTCGAAATTGTCAAGTTCCGATGAAACCTGTAGGATAACAATTTTGAAAACACTTATTGCCGTAAGCTAATAAAGATGCCGCAGAACGTTATCTCGCCTATACTGGCAGCCGTAGGCTAGTAGAGATTGTAACAAGAGTTTCTGAAGTAATAGTGCCGAAGGCTTTCTATTTATCTCTGCCGAAAGGCGATTACAATTTCGTCCTACCGTGGGTAGGTTACAACTTTGTCCTGCCGTAGGCTAGGTTACTTGAAATAGTATTTGAGGTGTTCCACGTTCCAAGGATGACCGAGGGTCTTGCCGTTGGAGTCTCTTAGGCGGTAGGTTCCCGATCGGAGGATACCGATGATCTCGTAAGGTCCTTCCCAGGTAGGTCCGAGGGTTCCTTCCGTGGCATCCTTAGTCGCTAGGGACACCTTCCTCATGACCCAATCACCGACCCGGAACGAACGGCGTCTGATTCTGGAGTCGTAATACCGAGAGACACGTTGCTTGTAGGCTTCGTTCCGAAGGTTGGCATGTGCTCGGTGCTCTTCCAGGAGGTCGAGGCTCAGAGAAAGTGCTTCTTCATTTGGCTTTGGTGCGAAGGTTTCCGTTCGGTAGGAAGGTTCGCCAATTTCTACCGGCACAACGGCTTCCGAACTGAAAGCCATAGAGAACGGGGTCTCTCCTGTGGACATTCGGTAAGAGGTCCGAATGGCCCAGAGCGCTTCGGGAAGCTTTTCTGGCCAGGCTCCTTTGGCTTTGTCCAGCTGCCTTTTTAGCAGTTTCTTGATGATTTTGTTTATCGCTTCCACCTGACCGTTTGACTGGGGATGGGCCGGTGATGCGAAAAATAAGTTGATTTTCAGGCGGGTGCAAAATTGCCTAAAGAGTTCCGAATCGAACTGCCTGCCGTTGTCGGTGATGATTGCGTACGGGATACCGAAACGGCAACAGATGTGAGTCCAGACGAAGTCTTCTACTCTTGCTGCCGTTATGGTTGCAAGAGGTTCGGCTTCCACCCATTTGGTGAAGTAGTCAACGGCAACCACAGCGTATTTCACCTGGCCTTTACCTTGTGGCATCGGACCGATCAGGTCGAGTCCCCACTGTGCGAAAGGCCAAGGGCTCACGATCGGTGTCAAGGGTTCGGCGGGGATATGCTGTATATTGCCGAAACGCTGACATTTGTTGCATTTCTTCACAAGCGAACTGGCGTCCTGGTGCATGGTCGCCGCAGACAGAGTGGTCGCCGCAGACACCATTGTGTGCGAGTGACCGGGACCCAGAGTGGTCGCCGCAGACACCATTGTGGATTTCCCGGAGAACGTAGCTCCCCTGTTCTGCCGTAAGGCACTTGAGATACGGAGTCGTGTAGCCACGTTTGTAAAGGACGTCGTTGATGACGGTGTACCTTGCCGATCGGTACCTAAGCTTTCGGGCGTGGGCCTTGTCTTCTGGAATGGTACCGTTGGTCAGGTATGAGTAGATGGGGGACATCCATGTATCCTCATACCGTACGGTACATATTTCGGAGGCTACCGTGCTTGGTTGGGCAAGAATTTCCACCGGCACCTTTCTTCCGACTTTGTCGTCGATTGCCGAAGCTAGCCGTGCCAATGCATCGGCATGACTGTTTTCGCCTCTGGGGATCTGCTTGATCTCGTAGGCTCGGAAGCTCTGGAGCAGCTGGTGGGTAGATGAAAGGTAGGCGTTCATGGAAGCGTCTCTGGCGGCGAAGTCTGCCGTTACCTGGTTCACAATGAGCTGGGAGTCGCTGTGTATTTTGATCTGTTTTGCATTCATGCTCTTAGCTAACCGAAGGCCGGCCAAGAGGGCCTCATACTCTGCCTCATTGTTGGAGGTTCGGAAGTTGAACCGGAGGGCGTACTCGATCTTGAGTCCCTCCGGTGTTGTCAGTACCAAGCCGGCTCCGCATCCTTGTTGGTTTGCCGAGCCGTCGACGTGCAGAGTCCATACGGGATTTGAGGCGTCGAGCCGTTCGGCGTCTACTTCCATCGGTGTACCGGTTTCGGTGTCTAGCCCGCTTATTTCCTGTGCCGTTGGTGGGGTGAGCTCGGAGATGAAATCGGCAATGGCCTGACCCTTTTCGGCTGGTCTAGGCACGAATTGTATATCGAATTCTCCGAGTTCAATCGCCCATTTGATCAACCGGCCAGAAGTTTTAGGTTTTTGGAGCACTTGCCGAAGCAGTTGGTTAGTCAGGACTTTGATCCCGTGTGCTTGGAAGTATGGTCGAAGTCTTCGTGCCGAGACCACCAGGGCTAGTGCAAGCTGCTCTAATGGGGGATATCGAAGTTCGGCGTTCTGGAGTGCCTTACTGACATAGAAGATCGGTAGCTCTGCCCTCTCCGGTATCCGGATCAATACCGAACTGACGGCAGTGCTAGACACCGAAAGGTATAGATAGAGAGTCTCTCTAGGTAGTGGTTTCGACAGAAGGGGTGCTCTGCCCATGTAGTCCTTTAAGTCTTGAAACGCTTTATCACATTCGGCAGTCCATATGATATTCCGTTTGCCCCCTTTCAAGGCTTTAAAGAACGGTACACATTTGTCGGTAGCCTTGGATATGAAGCGAGTCAGGGCAGCCACCCGTCCGGTAAGGCTTTGAATGTCCTTCGTTGTCTTTGGCCTCTCCATGTCGATGATGGCCTTTATTTTTTCGGGGTTCGCTTCGATACCCCTGTGACTAATCATGAATCCGAGGAATTTCCCGGAAGATACACCGAAGGCGCATTTCATCGGGTTTAACCTCATTCGGTAACCCTTAAGGATACCGAACATGATAGACAGATTGTGCAGGTGCTCTTCGGCTGTTCTGCTTTTCACTAACATGTCGTCAACGTAAACCTCCATGATGCTGCCGATGTGTTCGGCGAAGATTCTGTTGACAAGCCTCTGATACGTTGCCCCCGCGTTCTTCAAACCGAACGGCATGACGTTGTAGCAGTACAACCCTCTGTCCGTGATGAAGGCGGTGTGCTCGCTGTCGGGGGGGTGCATAAAAATCTGGTTGTACCCTGAATAGGCGTCCATGAAGCTGAGCAGCTCGTGTCCTGCCGTGGCGTCCACGAGCTGGTCTATTCGGGGTAACGGAAAGCTGTCCTTCGGGCAGGCCTTGTTCAGATCGGTGTAGTCTTGGCACATTCTCCAGCCGCCTGTACCCTTTCGAACCATGACTGAGTTCGCCAGCCATACCGGGTACGTAACTTCCCTGATGAAGCCGATGGTTTGAAGTTTGTCAACTTCCGTCCGCATGGCTTCGTACCGTTCGGCATCATACGAACGGCGCTTCTGCCTTACAGGTTTGTAGGCTGGGGAAATGCTGAGTTTATGGCTGATGATTTCAGGGTCTATGCCGGGCATGTCTTCGTAGGACCATGCGAACACTTCCGAATGGTGCCGTAAGAAGTCTATAAACTGCGCTCGGAGGGCAGGGGTTAATCTGGTACCGATTTTAACCCGACGATCGGGCTGTTTTTCGTTCAGGGTTATCGTCTCCAGTTCTTCGGCGGGTTGTGTATGAGGAGTTGGCGACTCATCTCTTGGGTCGTCAACTGGTCCCGTGCCGTTCGGCACCCCCTGCACAGACATGGTCTCCTCTGGGATTTTGTAAGAGGTTGATTTGATTGCTGTGGCGTAGCAAGTCCGTGCACTCAGCTGGTTTCCCCTGACAAACCCTACGCCGTTGGGGGTCGGGAACTTCATCAATAGCATGTGTGGGGAAATATGCGCCTTTACCCTGGTCAGTGCCGTTCGGCCAACAATGACGTTATATGCCGTCGGGCAGTCGACGATGAGGAATTGGTCGTATATCGTCGCCCTCCTTGGCGCGGTGCCGAAGGTGATTGCGAGTGTTACGCTACCGATCGGCTGGACCATGTCCCCAGAGAAACTTAGCAAAGGTGTCAACTGCCGGTTAACATGGTTGTCCTGTATTCCCATTTCTCGGAAAGCTTCAGAAAAGATCACGTTTACCGAGCTCCCTGTGTCGATAAGTACTCTCCCCACATCGTAATCGGCAATTTCTGCTCGGACGATCATTGGGTCGTCGTGGGGATAGAGGATGCCCTGTTCTTCTTCCTTGCAAAACGTGATCGGTTCCCACTGGTCCTTCGGTGTTTCATGGTGGCGATTCACCTCTATGCCGAACACCTGGGGAAACTGTGCGGCACGCACGTACTGCTTCATCGAGCGATTGCTCAGTCCTGCAATAGTTGGGCCGCCGCTGATAGTGCTTATCATGTTTATCTGCCGATTTGCGTTCGGCACCGGCGCCGTTGGCTGCCGGGCGATATACTGGTCTAGCTTCCCCTCTCGGATCAAGCGTTCGACGATCTTCCTCAGGCTTATGCAGTCTTCTGTATTATGGCTGTTGTGCTGATGGTATCGGCAGAATTTACCGGTATCCCGGTTGTCTTGCCGATTGGGTCTTCGTTGATTCGGCTTGGGTATCTTTTCCTGTTCGTTCATCAGGACGGCCTCGTAAGTAGTATTCAACAGGGTGAAGACCTCGTTGCCATGATCCCGATTCGGCAGAGGGGCTCAGTTGTCGTGGCGACCGTACCTCCCTTTTCCTTTCTTTGGGTGCTCCCTTCGATCGGCACGATCATCTTTCCTCTTATGACCTGCCGAGTAGGTGTCGACTCGCTCATAAGGCGTTGCCCTTGCCAGATAGGCACTTGGTTCCGCATTTCCTTGCGGTGCCGAAACCGTGGGTTTCGAGTTGAAGTATTCGGCCTTGGCATGGATTGCTGCCTGCTTCATCAGTTCGTCGTACGTGCGCCAGTTGCTACTGTGCACCAGGTATCGGAAATGAGAGGACCGAAGGCCACTCTTGAAGGCGCCGTAGGCTGCCCTATCATCTGTTTCCGGACACTTTGAGTACTCGTGACTGAAACGCGCCGCGTATTCTCTCAACGGTTCGTCCTCCCTTTGCCGAATCGTGTACAGATCATCGGCGGAGTAGAGACGGTCCGTTTGGATCATGAAGTGATTGAGGAAGATCTGCTTCAGCTCATCAAAGGATGCTACCGTTTCCGGCTCTAAACGGTAGAACCAGTTCAAGGCTGCCCCGGTAAGGGAAGACGGGAATAGCAGGCACTGCCCCTCATCGCTCAGGCCTTTGCATCCAATAGCGGACTGGAATGAATGGAGGTGTGTCAAAGGGTCCTCCGTTCCTGTGTAGAACGGTATACGCAGTTGCTGCACTTCCCTGTCTTACCGAGAATCCCGGATGCGCCTTGTGAACGGTCCGGGCCGAAGCTTTCCCCATTCCGGTTCTTGGGAGCGTGCATTGTCGTTTTCCATTTTCTGGACCTTCTGAAAGAGGAGTCGGATCATGGGGTCTCGGCTAGGGACTTCTTCGGAACCGTAGTCTTCCGATTGTCTTTGTAGGTTGAGTGGGTTAACCTCCGAGTTCCGCGAATGTGTTACCGAACGTTAGGTGGACGTTTGCGTCCCGGACGGGATGTACTTGTCTCCCAGGACCCTCATCCGTGAATCCTTTAATCGGGCGCTCATCCTGATCGGAGACCTCTGTCTCTCTGCCTCTCGATCATTAATCCGATGTCGACAATCGGTGTAGACCTTCTTCGGGACATGTGGCTGGTCCCTGGGCGGCAGGACCACCAATTGTTTGGAAGGAGCGGGCGTTACCGTCGCTGCCTTATCGCGTTTCTTCCTCCCGTGAGGGGTTTGCAGGCTTTCGGAAGAGTGAGTTATCTGAATGTTCTGCGGGTGCTGCTGGTGGAGCAGCTGCTGGGTTTCATCCACCTTGGACAAAAGAAAGTTGTTGTGTTCCTGAAGCCTCGCCATGTCCTTCCGTAAGGTTGCGATTTGGGCTGCCAGCTCGGCTTCGGCGGTTGTTTGGGTAGCGGGAACGTTTCCGAAGGGAGTGCTTGGAGGTAGCGCTGGGCTAGCTCCGCTCTGCCTTCCGAACGGTATCCCCTCTTCCGTTAGGAACGTTTGTTTTGAAGTGGTCCCCATGTGTTTAAGGGATTTGTGGGTTGATGATTGCAGTTTCCCACAGACGGCGCCAAACTGTTGATGCGAAAAAGTGGTTTGATACGTAATTCGTCAACTTAGTCAAAATGTCCCTTCGGTAGGTCACTGTCCTCGGTAAGTGGTCCACTCTGGAGGATAAATACCTGCAAAAGGATATTTTTGGTAAATCCTTGGGGTACCGGTGTGGTACCGGCCGAAGGCTCTCCGATGCTTTAGTAAGTACGGGTTTAGCAAAGTTAACTGACAGATCACACGATAGCGTACCGTTTGTTCTGATCCCCCTCTTTTAGGGATATGGGTCTCCTTATATAGGCCTTGGGAGGTGTGCATTGTGCTCATATTTCCGATGTGGGATTCCGGGCATGGATTGTGAGCATGACACGTGTCTGATGGTAAAAGGGCCAAGATAGATGGCTTCTGTAGGGAGCATGCCGAAGGGGCTCCATGATCAGGATAGACCCTGTCCACGTGTTCGGTGGTAATAGGCCGTTTACTTCGGTATAAACAGGACTAAAGAAGAATAGTTGGCAGGTAATGGAGAGGAGATGGCGTGCTCTGAAACAGGGTTGAAATAAATGTTGGATGTCTGTCTTTTAGTAATTTGATTCACTATTGATGAAGAACGGACAATGCTTGCTGAATTAAAGAAATACAATTTTAGATCAATTGAATAATGCACATTTGAACATCTCTTGTCTTGTGAGTAGATGTGGTACAAGTTTTACTAAAATTGAAACATCTCATAGTTGTTGCATCGCATGCGTATATATATTTGGTGTTGAAAATATATAAATATAAGAAACTATAAGCACCTGCATGCATATGCATGCAACATATGGATTGGAGGCAGAGCTTCAAGATCGGCTACTCAGCCCAAACCCTAAGGTATCTGCTTATGGAACTTCCATTCCCTGGTTTGAAGATTTACACCCTAGGGATAAGCCCGTGTAGAGAAGCAATGGTATCTATGATGCAATTATGCTTTCAAATGAGAGTATAAAATTCAACGTAGCCACAGGTCCATTCATGCCAATCAATTTACCATTACATCCATCAGAGGCAAAATCAAAATTGGCCAAGCCGCTAATGCTCTCGTTTGGATTTCAGGTGAGGGGGGTTAAAGAACAAGTTAAAAAATTTCAAGTTGTTCTTCAAGAAGAACAAGAAAGGCGATGAGCGCTTCTACACTCCGTTCCCCCTATCTGTCACTCAGAACACAAACACGCTAATGTTAGGCCCGAGATATTTCCACGCCAAGCCAGTTAGTTTGAAGGCCCTAGATACCAGCATGCTCAGAGCCCTTCATCCTTATAGCCTTTTGGACCTAGACTGGAGTTCGTTGGAAAAAATTCCACTATTCTCAGCCCGAACCCTAAGGTATCTACTTCTGGAACTTCCATCCCCTGGTTTGAAGATTTACACCCTAGGTATGAGGGGTCGTGTGGAGAAGCAATTGTATCTATGATGGTAGGACCCTGTGAGTATTCAACACCTGTCAGGTGTCGGATACGCATAGGGTTGGGCACATACACAGAGTTCGACATAGATTCCATAGTGGAATTTGGGTCGGGTCCTGTCATATGATGTCATTATGCTTTCAAAAGAGAGTATAAAACTGAATAATACTTCCAATACATTTGATTTCAGATTAGGGCCCATGACTCCCACAATTTTGGATATGGCATCCCTTTTTGGGTTTCGTCCCCATGGAGTAAACATAGACGTTTTTGGGGATTATAAGAGAAGGGGGCAAAAAGCAAAAACCTGGATCCGGCCTAGCTACTAAAAAAGAAATACTAAGGAATAGGAAATATTTTGTGTTTATTGAGTCCTATCCAAATACGCTAGATAAGGAGCAGGAACATGAGATATTCTTGCTATTTTGGCTAAAAAAGTTCATCTTCCCTTGCCCTGAAGGATTTGTAACCGGCGAGTATATGTATCTAGCAGAAGCCTTATACAATGAAGATAATGTAGCCACATGCCTGTTCATGCTGGCCTCAATTTACCATTACATCTATCAAATCACCACAAAATCAATGGACCTGGATGTCTGTGGTGGTATTTCCCTGAACTTGAATCAAATAAATTAACGTTTCTGGAGGATGAGATCCCAGCTCTGCGCATCGTCTCCAGCCCGATAAGGCTTGTCAAAGACTGAAGAATGCTACATCTTCTTCCAAGATTGCAAATAGAGAGAAGAAGGGCAATTGTTGTGCTCAGTGAAGATGGATTATCCATGGTTTAAGGATTAAAAAATATACGAATCGTGGGCAAAAGGGACCAATCAGGACTGATATATTAGTATAGCATTCTTGGGTTTTTTTCTTCCTGTTCTATATGTTTTTCTAGGCCCCGTATAGCTTTTTCAGACTTTGGGCTTAGGCCCAAACCATACACAGACCAAAAAAATAAACAAATCTATGTTTAAGAAAAATATATGGTTTTAGCCAACGACGTCGTCCACTTGATGTGTTAAAAGAAAATGAAAAAATTAGGCCGACGGGTCATATAGAACAGCGCCGCATCCCGCATCCCGCATCACCCACTCTTCTTCTTCTTCCTCGCGCTTGCACAGCGCCGCGGCAACACTATTCACCTTCTTCTTTTTCCTCTTCTTCATTTTCAGTTCACAAATATCCCTTCGTCAAGCTCATTCATGCCATAGTCTACAACGACTGTCCCTTCGTCCAGTATATGACAGACCGCGAAGAGCAATCAGTGCTTGGCATGTTGAAGCGCATAGGGAGCATATACTTAACAGGTGAATAAAGAAATGGCTGATCAAGGGCCTTCCAAAGTTGGAGGAGGACAGAGTTTGGCTCTTGCTACAACAACTACTGCAGAAACTTCTACACCAACTAGCCAAAACAACATGCGCGATTTTGAGCCAGGGAGAGGTTTCTCCAAGAGCGAGTGCCCCCAGTTCCAGCAGTGCAGCTCAAGGAATCGCCATGCCTGTTGTTGAGAACAGTGCAGTTCGAAGAACAATCCTGCAAGTCCTCAGAAGTACTGATGAAGCCTGCAAGCCGATTGTGGCAGAATTGGAACAATTACTGACAGTACTGGAAACTCCAGGATTCGAAGTTCTGCAGCATTTGGGCCTGCTTTTCAAGATAAAGAGTTTGCTTCAACAAATCTCTGAGATCAAGCCCTTCTGGCCTCATCGGGTCAGTTTCTGGAGAAGGTTGCCAATGCCATGGTCCAAAAGATGCCCGATCAGAGCCTCCTGATCTTGCTGTGGTCGTGAAGCAATATCGGGCTGAGAAAGCCAGACAAATGGACCTATATGGCAAGGCAGAAGAAAGCCTCAAGGAGCTAGAAGCCATAGAACAAGAGGAGCAAAGACTTCGGTCACAGATAGAGGCAGACAGGCTACATCGGGCAAAACTGATTCTGGAGCTGCAAGAACTCGAGAGGCAGACTAGTGCAAGCGAGCCGGTGATTGATGCGCTAACTTCCCAAGCCATTGCAGTCACACACTAGCTGACACAGAGGCCAATTCACTTCAAAAATATATTAATTTAGGTCTCTACAGCTTTGGGCTTTGGCTTTTATGAAATAATCACCGTTCGAGGCAATTAAGATTTTCCTTAAGTTATAGTTTGTTGACAGATTAACGAAAAGAGAATTTCAAAATTTATAAGGAAATAACCATTATTTGGCTAAATCTGTATAAACAGATAAAAAATAATAAAGCCTTGAAAGTAGGCCTACATGTAATTTTGGGCTTCAAATTTAAATTTATTAAATTTTAAAACCCCTTTTCAAAAATAAACACTAGAATAAACATATTCAAAAGTAGAGCATGCTTTGCCACGTGGATGCAACTGATTGGAGACTCAAAATTGTGGGTATGCCCTCGCGTTGATGGTGAGAGTAGCTAATCTCCCTCTAAATATTTTTTCACCGAAAAAAAAAAAAAGTTTATACAATTCTGAGTTGCTTTGTTGACTATATCGTAATTAATTAATATTGCCCATAAATGGAAAGAAATTTTTGGATGTAAAAATTCAATTGTGAATATCTAAAACAGCTTAGATGGAGAGTGCTGCTATTTCCGCTCATCTGTCTTATTTTTTCACCCCTCTTATCTTTAAACTTTTAAAGACAAATTTAACCTCATTATAAAATGACTTAAAAGGACTTAAAGGAAAAAGAAAGAGGGGAAAAAAAAATGCGAACTATGTTCTCACGTAACCCTATCGTTTGACAAAAAGAGAAAAAAACACAAGAAAGCTATGACTCCTAGCTCATGATTCCTCTTATGACTTTTCAGTGCTCAAAACTCAATTCTTAAATAATTTTCTTCTCTTTTCTATTCATTCAATCAAATTGTTTATGAAGAAGAAAACAACATGAGAATGGATGTTGAAGAGAACGATTTTGGCGAAAAGGTAAGGAAATCCTATTTGAACAGAATTTCTAAGATCTTTACAATTACTTAAAGCATTGGGAGATCAATATTTCTTGGACTATGATTTTTTTTCTTAAACAAATTAAAAATATGAAAACCTGAGGATGAACAAGTTTCTGTCAGCGGACCAGAAAGTTTGGAAGGTGGGTAAAGAGGTTGCTGGGTATGTTTAGAAATTGGGGAGCTTGAGCCAGGTTTTAGTTTCAAGGGCTGGTCATTTTTTGCATGCTGACTAGCCATTGTCATCAAATTTTGTGATATGAAGTTGCTTCTTTTATCGCTTTACTACTGTATTACTTACTATTGTTTGCTTTCAAATTTCAAATTTCGTGGAAAATAAGATACAGCAAAAATGAGAGAGAGATGTGTGGGCGTCAGAGAGAGAGAAGACATGAGCAGAGAGAATAAAGGAGAGAGGAAATGAGGTAATAATTAAAAGGGTATTTTAGGAATATTGGTGGGTGGAAAAATAGGATTGTGTTTTTTAAAATTTATATGGTGGATGAGAAAATAGGACATGTGAGTGGAAATAGCAGCACTCTAGATAGAAGGCAACAACTCTAACGAATGGCAAATAACGCTTCGGTGCAGGGTATATACAAGACAAGGGCAAAGACAAACTCAGACATCACAAAATGGAGTGAAAACAATATCATCTCATTCCATTGAATTTTTTCGAGGACAACCAAATGTTGGAGGATCCAATCGAATTGTTCCCTTTAGAGTTGGTTGCGATGAATTCGAGCTGCAAAATGAAACTCAACATATTATTTTCGACGAGTGGAATGATGGATGGAAGAGTGAACAATCTTCTTTGGTATGATAATATATGGAAATGGAGCTAATTAAGGTCATGCATGCACGGAGGGGGTAAGAAATACTACTCTGCTTCGCATAACTTAAGCCCAGCCTAATGGCTCTCAAGGGAATGAGACCTAAAAAGGGTTTGAAACCAATAATGGAAGATTGATTGAAGTGCCTTAATCGATGGTGGTTCTTGTTTATAAAATTACAATCTTCTATTCACCTTGTGCAAAGACATCACAATTATTGGAAAAGTATGTTAAGATTTGGGAAAAAAAAAAAGTATATGCGTTCAATGCAATTGTAACATGTATAGAGTCAATGCATTTCAATTCTGCTTGGGTGCTTACTTAATGGCATAGAAAAGAACTACGTTTACAATAATGATGTATTAGCATACTTCATACATCAAATTTGAGTAGATTGTCAACAAAATCTTAATTAATGAGTCAAAAAAATGCCAAAACTTATCCCTGGAGCTTATAGGATTGCATCAAAATTGCATAGCAAAACATATAAAGCCGTTATATGGTATCCCTCCACTGCTGATGCATGTAATGCCTCTTGAATATTCTTTGGCACACAAGAAACACACTCGCCAATACAGAGAAAATCATATACCTGGTACTGTGACTATCATGAAATCCTTCTAGATAGGTTCCTAAACCCAGAGCCCACACACTTAAGTATAACAGTCCCTGTGGATGGGTCAGGTTTGATGACAAATGTAACTCCGAGAAAATCTTTGATGTTTCTGAGAGTTTCTATCCCGTAAGGAGAAAGCTTTCCAACACGAACCTTTGAAACATCTTGTGGACATAATGCACAGAGAAGAAACAACAAACCCTACAAGTGAAAATAACAGCAGACTATCAGCAATAGACAGAATTAAAAAGGGAAAAAAATGGAGCCTATATCCAAGATAAACAGTGATCACAAATTATTAACTCCTCTTTGTTAATCTGACAAGCGGAAGTTATTAACTCCTCTAGCTAGAGGTGTGCCCCATCTTTATTTAGGAAAATGAGAAAGTAAATTCAGCCACTATGGCATCAAATCACAAACCTGGTGTGTTGAATCTACCACTCCACCCTGCTCAATCTCCCCGAGCAGAACAGTAGCCATTTGCACACCAACGTCCTCAGGAGACATCAGCTCTTTCTTCTCCTCATCTTCAAGCTCAGCTGTTTCTTCCTGACGTGAATAGGAAACTGCTGTATCAGTAGAGATACAGCAACCAGAAGTTGTTTCCGCAACCAATGAAATTCCATAACCAGGTGATCTGCCATAAAATCATTGTTGTCTACATGAGCCCAAGTGTTACTACCACTTCAACATAACAAACCTAAAAACCAGTCCAAATTCATAACATGTACCCACGTAGCAAAAATCCAATGATATCTAGTAAAAGTTGAAAACATACTTTCCAGCTTGCGCGCCCTGTCTATGGTCGGTAAATATGTGAACATCTGGGAGAAAGGGATTAAAGATTCCACGAGCTGCATATACCATGGTATTTTCAAACTGCACAGCCACTCTTGTAGAGAATGTAATCCCTCTAATCCTCTTAACCATCCCCTCATCAGTCCAGGTAACTGCCTGTACATCCAAATATATAAACAAATAGAAAACCCAAAAAAAAGAAACAAAAAACATACTATACTATCTCATAAGTCTTAGAAACTCACTGTTAGACTTTGAACAACCGGAACTGACAACAACACCTCACCACCTCCTTGAGGAGCAGATCCACGACTCAGTATTTCTAGGTCCAACCCTTCTGAGGGAACTCCAAAGTGTTTTAACATGGGCAAGGTAGTAGACCGGAATGTATCAACAGATGGGTCCTTTGAATCATTTGTAATTCCTAAAAGGCAAAAATGTAACTCACATAAAGTGGCAGCACCTTTTTAAAGCTCAAATCGACAGGTGTCCCCTTTTTTTGGGGTTAACGATTAGGTTCAGGTCATTTGTTTATGATCAGTAAGGTAATTAGTAAGAAAGTCAAGTGTACATACTAAAACTATCAGGAATTAGCTCTCCTGTCCCCTCATGTTGATCTGTGACACCATATTACGACCACCACCAAGAACCTTGACGAATTAACTAAAAAAATATATGTAGAGAACTTGTGCTATTGGGAGATTGCTTATAGAAGAAAACCACTATCTTAAAGGATGAAAACGTTGTAAAATTGTGTTCCTTACTTGGACCAAAACCATACCTGTGATTGAGGCTTTCAATAGCAAAATAAATTCATAATACGTCGATAAGCTTGCTATTACCCAGGACCAAAATTTGTTTCACACATAAATTTTACAAGAAAACCAATAAAAAAGCAACAAAAGATGAACCAAAAAAAAAAAAAAAAAGATAAACCGCAAGAAGGTTCACAGTAATAAAAGCGGTACCTTTAAGCGTAATGTTCAGGGGTTTTTTGGCAAAGAGACCAAGCACAATCAATGGCTCCAAGTAATAACCAATAGCCCGACTCAGAGAGCATTCGTGCACCAGATTCCTCCCGCCCATCACGATCCCCGGCTTGAACTTCAATTTCGTGCCTGCCCACAAACACACACAAAAAACAATGCTCAAAACCCTAAACCCTGAATTAAATTTTGAGCTAAATATAAGAAGGCAAGTTTTTGGTGTTTGTTAGTGAAAGTAGTACCAGTATCGTTGATTTCGACGGAGCAGTCATCGCAGACCTTCTCGAGCAAGCGGATGAAGGAGACCTCGTGAGGACGGAGACCAGGCCACGTCTCCTCTGCATGTATGTCCTCGATATGAACCGGTGTAGACGAAAGCAGAGACAATACGAGACGTTGCCTTAGGTTTTGGCTTCCTTTTAGCTTCTTGTAGCTTATTTTCCCCATTTTTGCTTCTCTCTGCTCTCTCTGCTATTGGGTGCTGGGGTTTTGGTGGCTAGGGGTTTTGCGGGGATGTTCAACCTTTTCGTTTCCTTATTTTTCATTTATTTTTTCTTTTAACAAGGATAAACTTGGAATTTTAAAAAAGAAATTTTAGTGTTGGGTCTGATCAGCAAACAAGTGGGTCTACAGAGAACTTTCATTGTACTTCTTTCTCATCCAAATACTTAGCTTCTTGACAAGGGGCTTGTAGTTAAGTGGTTAAGAGCATCTATGTACCCGAGATTTTAGGTTCAATTTTCCCTCTCTCAAATTGTTTGTATAAAAAATAAAAAATAAAAAATTCTTGGAATATTTTCTTCTCAAATTTTGGAAGCACTGGTCCAAATTCTTGTGGTGATATTGAGATTATATCATACAAACAAAATAGTTGCAGAGACGGAGCTTGTTGAAACAAGATTAAGTCGTCAATATTGCTAATGTAAATACAACTTAGAAAAGTCCAGACTGATTAGATTGTGTAGTTGTTTGTTAAAATCATAAGACAGATCTGTCGAAATTTGGTGCTTTACAGGTATTCACTCGGACACCCCTTTTTTTTTATTTTATTTTATTTTATTTTATTCACCTTCTACTTGGTTATATTAATTATCTTTTCAGTATGTGCAGAAGGCTAGGTTATTGCATTGCAAACTAACTTCTTTTATAATGCTGTGGGCTAGAAAATCTCCTCAGCGGAAGCAATATTTGGTAAATATAACCCTCAGACATAACTGCTTAACCTGCTTTCATATAACAATGCTACAAGCATCACTAATTCACCAAAACCTGTCAACTTGTTCAAGAATAGTGGTCAACATACTTACTACTACAAAACCGAACCCTGTCTTTTTTCTTTTTCTTTTTATGCCCAGGAAAAAACAATTTCAACCCTCTGAATCATCGAAATGCCTTGGACTATCAAGTTCACCCATACTTGCAGAAGCAAAAGAGTCGGTAGACTCTACAGATGAGAGGGAAGAGACGGAATCATCTGAATCCAACACGATGTGATCATGAGGGATGATGTTATCTTCATCAATTTCTGACACCTCTGACCCCTCTGTTCCTAAAAGTAGTTTGTTTATTGCTGACTTCGCAGTTTCAACAAACCATTCATCCTCAGGGAGCGCACTAATAAAACAGAAGAATTTTAGCTTTGGGTTGAAACTTTCAAAATAGAGGTCCAAGGGAGAAAGAACCAAAAATGGGAAGACATGCAAACAACTTACCTTTGCACTTCTATGCCTCTAGCAGAAAAGGCCCTGATAGCACGAGCAATTATGGCTGATGCAATCTGGTGGACATGCCTTGATGGGTAACCCGCAAAACGTGCAATTTCAACAGTGAAGTGCATATCAAGAATTAACTGTAACAAACATAGTTGATTGTGAGTTAACTCTGTGTGTGTGTGTGTGTGTGTGTGTGTGTGTGTGTGTGAGAGAGAGAGAGAGAGAGAGAGAGAGAGAGAGAGAGAGAGAGAGAGAGAGAGAGAGCATTCAACCCAGGACTCTGGCTGGCAGCACTTGCCAGACTCCAGGGTCCACCCAGCATAAAACTTCAATCTGTTACAGTTTCTCAACCAAGATTGTTTTAGAAGAGATGAAGCAATGACCTATCATGTCAAGGGGTCTAAAGACACAGCCATCTGCCACCAACCCAGTCAAAAAGATACGAGATTAGTGGCTTGTGGCTTGCAAACTTATTCTATTTCTATGACTCTTATCTGGGCTCACAAATTCTGTGGTATTTTCCCATAGCAATTTTTCCACTTAGTAACTTTTTCATGGTTTCAGTCCTATGTTGAACCATGAAAATCCATCATCAACTAAGGATCCCATATTAACACTTTTCCCGATATGAAAAAGAGTGAAATAATGATATCTGGTCCTATTATTTTTCAAAAAGAACAACCAAAAAATGGACAGTATGGAAGCATGTAAGTACCTGCTGTAACCCAAGTGGCTGAAGAGGGCCTGTATCATCCTCGAACACACCCCAAAACTCTTGTTCATCAGACAACCACATTACAACTGTCTCTGTTAACCTAGCAAGCAAAATTTTCTGTATTTTATCTTTTCCAAGTAACACATCTCCAGCCACAATTGCTAATTGCTGCAGCTTCGCAAATAATGCCTGCAATACCAGGACAAAGTCTCATAACTTATACCAAAAGATATACAGCAATATGCATATAAAGTCCTATGGCTGAATGCAAGATAATGATCACTTGAGCAGAATACAGTGCTTTCAGGATAACAAACTCAACTTTCTAACAGTTATAATAACGGAACCCACTAAATAGATTAGATGATACATTCCACAAACTTTTTTCTTTGATGTTGATCTGACGAAATGTGCCACTAGAAACAAATTATAGTTAATGACTACAAGAAGCATGACCCCACCCACAAATATTTGTTATAGCTGCTCTTACACGGTGCATCCCAACAGCCAAACAACCCAAGGTAAATAGGCCACGACAAAGCGAAATTTGGAAATATAGAAATAAAATAATTTAAGAGAGAATGGGAGAGGTTTAAAATATTCAGAATACCATAGGGTAATAATGTTTACACAGATAAGCAAAGCTAAAGAAAAATATTATCACAAAGAAACCCATGTATATGTAGAGCGCATTAAAGTAAGAAACAACACCTGAAATGGAAGGGAAGGCAAAGGGGTAGAGCCCCCATAGAGATCGTCCCCATCCCCATTTAAATATATTTGTGCATCCAATCGTGTTTTTCCTTCTCTGGAATAAATGAAGCTCAAGACATATTGCCGACAAAAATGGTCTCGTAGCTTGTCAAATGAATGCTGAAGATGGCGCCTCCAATCCTTTAACTCTGTAGAAGTGCTTGGAATAGGTGTGACATTTTCAGCAGATCCACTTTTTGGTTCCCCACTTTCACTCTGCTGCTTCCAAAGGTTCATTACAGCATTCGGCAGTAGTTCTTCCAAAATGGTAAAAGCAACTCCCAAAATGGCAAGCTGTTCTGAATCTGTTTCAGCTCTAAAGGATACAAACTCCTTCAGCTCTGTCAGATTGTCATCATCAGATGGTCCTGGTAGGGCTTTAATTAAAGCATCCATGTATTTATCAAAAAGTTGACTGATCCTACTCAATATGTTTCCCCCAAAATGCAAAATGGTCAAAGGGGTCAACTGTTCCAATATATCCTGTGAAATCAACATAACATTATGACTGATTGTTGAGTCATTACTAACAAATTAGTAATGCATCAATGAACTTGACATTACTACTGACCAAAACCGATTCACGCTCATATGTACAGAGACACTAAGAAAAGTATACTGCAAAACCAAATTGTACATTCATTATAATTATGTTGACACACATATCAGATGTGCCCCCACATGGAGATACACACACCAGCTGTAGATGGTACCTGCATACTTAGTAAAGTACATAGGTACTCGAGTATATGCATGTAAAATTGCATTTAATTTAACATAAACCTCGTGAAAGTCCTGTTGAGTGGAAGAGTGACCTTTCCCAAAAATACAGAAGAATAATTTGGAGCATTTTAAAATGTTCCCTTCTCAAGAGTAATTTGGAACAACTGTTAAATCAACTCAATATAATTTTAAAGTATTTTATACCATTTTCTTTGTTCATAAGAACTCTTTTTTTTTTTTTTTTTTTTAATGTCATTATGTCTGAAAATTTTCCATCATCTTAATTCCTCAAGTTCAATCTTCAAAATACCTACCAAGACCAGCCTATTTGAATTGCTTGTATCAGTACAAAGAGATGAATTTAAAAATTATTTGTAGAAAGATTAGTACAAGACTAACTTACTTCAACAATGCACATAAATCTTATCCCACTATCAGCGAGCATACGATCTGATGATATTGTGAATGCAGACAATGGAGCTGCAAAGCGAGGTGAAAATGACATGCACTCATCAGCTTCTACCAAATCAAGGACAAGTTTTCTGGCCCGTCTAAAGTTCAATTCTAAAACTTCTTCAATGAAAGGCCACAACAGCACCAAAATCAATTTTGACAGTTTCAGGCCTTGCCGTTCCAGCATCAAAGAGTAATTGAGACTAGCCTGAACACAAACGCTAGCTGCACGTAAGGCAGAAACTGTACCAGAAGATGGTGCATTCTCTTTCACTAACCGTACAAAGTATTCAATTTCCCACTCTGCCCACTGAACAACTCTGTTTGTATAAACAGGATTATCACCAAATATTGAACCAGACTTCATCGTTGCAAGTGAGATTGCAGAAAATACGAGCTTAGACAAAGTTGCTGGATATGTCTTTGGACAGACAGAACAAGAAGGAGAAAGAGCTTCAATGCTCTTCTCAAGACGGGACCCATAAAATTTCAGCAGTAACTGATGTGCCAAAGGACCTTTTCCAATCTTTATTAACCCACTTAAGGCCTTCTTCAACTCAGGAAAACTAACAAAAGGTTGTCCAGTAACCTCAACTAGCTGACCTTCAAGCACTGCTTTTCTTTTCAAGAAAGCAGATCTGTATGAGGATCCTTCAGTTGATGAAGTATCTCCAGAGCTTTTCAGTTCTGGAGAGTTTCTCTCTTCAGAATCTAAAGCCTCTAATGCTTCTTCTACTTTATGCTCAGCTAAGAGAACATCAATTTTCTCCAAAACTATCTTGTGATCATCTGTCTCAATTGGCAAGGGATCCTGAAGTTCACCAATCTCAGGGTCTGGCTGGACTTCAGTAGTAGATTGATTCCATTCTTCCAATTGATGGCATACACCAGTCATCAAATCCTGCACAAGAATCCCTTGAGCTGAAATATGCTTTCGGAGCTCAACCAACTCATGTTCCATTTCTACAGCCTCTTCAGATATTCTGCAATTAGCATTAAGATCGGATCACGCATGCATGGATAGACAGGATTAATGAACGTATTAAATTGAATGAAAATCAAAGCAATGTACAGCTAAGAAAGAAAACAACTTTGGGCCATTTTGTGACCATGTTTCAGTGTTTTGAAAGGCAAGCCCAGACAGACCTCAAAATATGTTCTTGAAATAGAGGATTTAGAGATTTAAAGGATGCAGTGGATATCAAGGATCAAAAGTTCTAAGTAATGAAAATATGAAGGTGAGTAAGAATGGTCCATGCCTTTCTGGGGTTCCAACGTCTTTTCCCAAGAAAAGTGAGGTGGGAGACTAGGGGCAGTCATTTAAAACCCTTTAACGTTGGACAACCCCACACACGTGACATACAATCCTCAAAGAGGAAAAAGGTTGGGATGTATGTTGAGTTGATATTAACCACACACATATTTCCTGTTAAATTAAACTATGCTCTCTGAGAAGTTTAGCTATCCTAGCATTCCCCTGCCCAAGAATCATGCCATGGAAAATTTGAGTTGCATGGCTGCAAAATGGATTTGACACTGTTTTATCATTCTGAATAAACTTTTTCAATGCCATATTGTAATATATTTTTTAGGTTTCGAGTTATAAATCTAACATTTGAGTTTCCACATCACCTTCGTGACCCCATTGCTTCAAGTTATCAATTTGGTTGGTCCAGTCACATAATTATAAGATTACATAAAACTCAGAAGATAATAATTTTATTACTGCTTTAGTCTTTTTGAAATTCTCATCAGGTCACCCATAAAACTCTTCATAATAGCAAATTTCTGCGCATAAGAAGCCCTTGATTTGAGTTGAACCCGATATGAGCCTAAAATTCTGGACCCCTTCTCTCTTTTTAAATAAGATAGCCTAAAACTCTGTAACTAGGCTAACTTATTGTATATAGGATCACTGACCGACATTATTGTCGTGTATATGTTGTTACATACAGAGAAATTTTCATGTGGAAATCTTTGTTCCTTAAAGATTTTTCCTGTATTTTTCTTTCCCTATGCCCACAAGCTCAAAAAGTTGATAGTAAACATCAATTATTTCAAACTTGCGGACTTCGTACATGAACGACTTTGTAAATTTTTTGTTTTCTTTTCACATATATAGTTAATGATTGTTTTATTGTTAAACAGGCATACAAATCATTCAGCGTCATTAAATTACCTCAAAAAAGCCAAGTACTTTGATCGCATATTTCCACATAAGTTCTCCACTGCATCCTTTAAATCTAACAGCTCACAACATAGCTTTCTAATTCCCTGCATTCATAATATATGTATATGTTATAGGCGTGACAACAACAATAACAACAATGATAACAACTGCTTATTGAAACAATACAACAGAAGCATCACTAGCAACACTTAAAAGAATAACTATAGCAAATAAATACTTGCAGCTTCCAACCTCAGACAGCAACTCACTGTCCCAATTGCGGCAAAGTCCATATATTGTTACCCAAACAAGCTTACAGAAAACGGAATGCATTTATTACATGTTCTTAAGTATGAAACGCCTGCTTATTCGCTATATACACAAGTATAACATGAAATAGACATCACCCAGATGGCAAATACAATTGTCCCCTCAAATTGTACTTAAGCCCAGAACAACAAGAAACAAATTCAGCTAAGAACTCAACATTATTGATTAATTTGAAATGGGCAATCCTCAAACTCCTCAAAGAGCTAGGAGCTGAGGTCCAAAAAAATTGATCGCCAAAAAAAAATGTGAAAGCCAAATGTTAAATCTTCCATGAACAATAAATGTGGGAGATATAAAAAATAAAAATAAAAAATAAAAAAAATAAAAAAAAGCATTTTCCTTTATTGATTTCAAACAATTTCTCGTGAGCCGAATAGAGGGTTATGGGGGGAGGAAGAAGAAACCTTTTCAGTGTGGGATTGGTAAAGAGAGTCAACTTTAGACTGGGGAGTGATGCTCTCAATTGATGGGAAGTCGTCGTCTTCTTCGCTGCTCTCCATTTTCGACTTACGTTTGGGCTCTGCGTTTGCCTTTGCCCTCTACTGGCTTGAGGCTTCAACAATTGAAGCATATGAGAGCGACAGAGAGATGGCAAAATCGTTGGACGAGTAAATATCAGACACCAACTTATTTCATTTGTTTTCTGTCTGTTCACTCTTGATCTTATTTTATTCACTTGCTAATTAAAAGTTAGTGTAATAATTTAGGGGGACTTTGGAAAAACCCAAAGGAGAGAGAAAATTTTTAAAAGAAGCAAAAATGGACAAAATTACCCTTATTTATTTTTTAATTTCCTAAGAAATCCTTTACATTTGCATGTCTTTGGTTTGAAAGTTGAGAGGTTATTCTGTCTTTTTTGAAAAAGTTTTGACTTTTTTCAAAAGTGAAAGTTTTTTTATGGGTAAAACCTAAATTTACTAATAATTTAATGATTTTTTTAATTCATAAGAAAGAGAAACAGTGATTTTCAAGTGACGGTGAAATATTTTTCTTAATAATAAATAGTTTTTTACCAAAGAAATCGTCCTATCTTGTTATTTATTTATTTATTTGAATACAAGCAATAATTTTTCTTTTAAATTATTAGAGAAAGTGGTTTCACATAGGTGTTCAAACTTGATACCATTGGTCGATAAGTAAAGATTATTTTTCACTGAATTAAACTTCATTAGCCTGCATTTTTCAGATCATTGTAATGCAATTCTACTGTAAATGAAGAGTCAATTAAAAAAAATCCATGTAATTCTGCTGTAAAAAAAATTCCAACTACCTGCCTACACTCTGTGGGCTTGTTTGTTTATCCGCGATGCTTATCTTTCTTTCTTTTGGGCATTTTGAAGTTTTGGGCTTGCCCTCTTTTCAGATTTCTTACGAAGTTTTTTGAATACAAGTAATAGTATAAAAGGTAAATTATTTAAATGGTCCTTAAATTTATATTCGATTTATATTTTGGTTCTTAAACTAAATTATTCATTTAGATGGTCCACAAACTCTTTATTAATCGGCGCTTTGGTCCTACCCTTACATTTTCTGTTAAATTTAGTCATGTGAGCAACATATGATACATTTATGGGGGTAAATAAGATTTTTGACTTATGTATCACTCCTTTATCACCACTTTATCACTTATGTATCACCACTTTATCACTTATTTGGGGAACATAGGATGGTTATGGACGGTTTTACTCTTCATTTGATGGCAACATTAACATAATGTAACGGTAGGATCAATAGAGTGATTAATATAGAGTTGATGGACTATTTGAACGAATAATTTAATTAAGGGACCAAAATATAAATCGGGTATAAGTTTGAGGACCATTTGAGTAATTTATCCTATTATAAATTATAAGGGAATGATTTCTCAAAAAAAAAAATTATAAGGAAATGAGGTTTCTCATACACACTACCAAGTATCATGAGAATTCAAACTTGAGATTATTCATCTGTACGTCAATGCTTTTTTCCACTAAGCTCTAGACCCATTGGCCGGTTTCTTACAGAGTTTATTTCCCAAAAATTGAAAATGAAATATTAATGCATGAAATGAAGACAATAGAATTATTGATCCATGATAAGGAAAGAAAACAAAAAGGTGTCAACTGCTGAGGGTTGCCACAACTTGAAGTATTAATTCCCCCCGAAGATGCGTTTGGAGATGACTAATTTTTTCAAGTCCTCAATTGTGAGAACAAAGGCTGCTACTTTGGTGCGGTATTGGACATTAACGAAGGAAGTAGGGAGGTCATTAAAAAATGGGGTTGCCACTGCCCAATCCACAAGTTCTCGTCCAAAATATGCCCCTCCTGAAGAATTTGGGGACAAGCTTCTTCTGCAGCAGCAGCCCAGCAGTGATGCACAGAGAAGGCAACATGAAAAATGGCATAAGGCTAACAAGATGTCTCTTCTCATTATGAAGAGGGCTATGACAGAAACAGTGAGAGGTGGTATTCTGAACAATGATAAGGCAAAAGCTTTCCTAGAGGCCGTTGGGAGAAATTCAATGAGTCAAAGAAGGCTGAGAATGGAAGCTTGATGAATGCCCTCACCACTATGAGATATGATGGTGAAAGTAGTGTCAGAGAGTACATTATGAAACTCATTGACATTGCCAATAAGCTCAAGGATCTGGAAGTAACCATCTCTGACCCTTTCCTCATGCGTGTGTCTCTTAATTCACTACTACCAAAGTTTGGACAGCTGAAAGTTACACGCAAAAGGAAAACTAGGATTTTAATGAGCTGATCTCCATGTGTGTACAAGAGGAGGATAGACTGAAACGTGATAAAATGGAAGTTGTCAACCTTGTGCATTCAACTCATGGTAAGAAAAATGGTGCATCAGGTTCTAATAAGCCATCTCATGCTTTTAAGTCTTCAAATGTTTCTGCCAAAACTATCCAATCACCACCTAAAGGGTCTCAAAACGTTAAAGTCAACAAAACTGAAATTTTCAAATGCTATTTTTTCAAAAAGTCTGGCCATATGAAGGACTGTGACAAATACAAAAAGTAGCTGATTAAGAAAGATATTTCAAATGTTTTTGTGTGTATTGAGTCTAATCTTGTTGTTGTCCTTATGAATTCTTGGTGGTTTGACATTGGTTATTCTGTGCATATCACCAATACTTTGTAGGGATTAACAAACAAGAGAGCACCAAATAAGGATGAGTTAAAAGTGATAATGACAATATTTTTCTTAATAATAAATAGTTATTGACCTAAGAGAAAAGTGGTCTTCCTAGTTTTTTTGTTTTTTGTTTTTCTAAATACCAACGGTAATCTAAACTATAAGGGATATGAGATTTCTTATACACACTAACTATTTTTCATTCGGTTAAACGCTACTGGCCTGTGTTTCATTTTTCAAATTAAATGATGAGTTAATTCAAAAAAATCCATGTAATTCTGCTATAAAAAAACTCAAATTCCCTGCTCGAGTCATTCTATAGTGAGTGACTTATTTAAGGCCCTTAGACGAGGTTATATCTCTTAACCGTTGCATTAAATGAACCAATTTGATCCAACGGCTAACCAATTTTATCAAACAGTTAAAAGATAGCGCCTCATCTAAGAGCCTTAAATAAGTCTCTCACTATAGAATTTTACCTTCCTGCCTATACTCTGTGGGCTTGTTTGTTTACACGGGCGCTTATCTTGCTTTCACTTGGGCCTTTAGAAGTTTTGGGCTTTGGCCCTATTTTTTCAGTTTCATACGGAGTTTATTTTTATTTTTAAGAAAAAGAAAAAATAATTTGAAAATAAAAATATTAATGCATGAAATGAAGAAAATAGAAATATTAATCCATGACAAGGAAAGCAAAAGAAAAAAAAAGTGTCAACTGTTTATTCAAGTTTCAAGGGCTATCGATTGCCACAACTGCAAGTTTTTAATTCCTCCGGAAGATGATGCGTTTGGAGATGACTAATCTTTTCAAGTCCTCAATTTTGAGAACGAAGGCTGCTACTTTGGTGAGGCATTGGACAATTTGGAAGGAAATAGGGGGGCGATCATGGGTTGTCATCGCTGCCCAATCCACAAGTTCTCGTCCCAAAATAACACCTTCCTCAAAAGTTTGGGCAGAAGGTGCTTCTGCAGCAGCATGCCTAGTTGACGGGTACACCTGCACAAGGCCTTCTACAGTAATCATCATCACCTCAAGTGGTTTTTCCGCTTCAATAATGTACTCCTTGTCTTCGAATATCTTTAGCTTCATGTGGTCGCAGATAATTTTCACCATTTTTTCATCCATATTTCGAAGATGGTCTACCTATATATTTACAAAATTAATCCTTGCATAAGTTTCGGCTCCAGAAAAAAAAGCAGAAGGAGGAAAATAAAATGGAGCATACTTGTTTTAGGGTCTCCATGCAGAGATGATGCTGGAGAAGGTTTCTCCCAGAGTCATAAAGAACAGAGAAGATATACTTCAAATCCACTTCTTCATCAGTATTTATGTCATCTACTAATTTGTGATATTTTATTTGTTGCATAATATTTCTCGCCTCATCAAGAGGGATGCCATGATCTCTCATCCACCCTCGTATCTGCCTTCTTTTCGACATTGTCTTCTTTTTCAAATTCTTTGTCTTCTCCTCATCTTCCAACGATTTTGTTTTTACATGCTGCATATATATCTGTTTCACAACACAACACAAAAATATTCTTTATGACAAGCAAATAGATTAACAATTATAGAGCTGAGAGATTCATCATTCATACCTGCACATTTCCAATGAGGTATAAAAATAGTAGCAAGCCAGTAATAGAAATTACAATTGCAAAGCAGGTTTCCCACACATAGCTACTTGTTTGCAGATTCGTGCCGAAGTTACTGCAGAAATCAATTAAGCATTATATATATATATATAAGAAAATTTAAATCCGAACTATCGCACCCCCTCAATTTAAATTAAGCATTTCATTATCTATAAAGAGTACTAGCTCAATATGCATAATTGCAAACCTTAGATTTCTGATTCCCCACCATACACAGTAAAAGAACTTGGTTGGAAAATGTCGTGATCTCGTGATTCCAGACTGAATAGCTTCCAAAAATATTCCAAAATTAAATATGGCAGCATTTTGTGGATTTACGGGGCATAACTCATCTAGGAATGTAATGTCTCGTGGAGTACTGTCACTACAATAATAAGTAGCTCGACATCCTGCACCATTTCTACAGGATTGCCAGCATGATATCTCACGTTGAATGGAAAAAAGGTACCAAAAGCCTCCAAGTACCTGGGCAAAAAATTAGATAATAATGTCAATAAAGGTTAATCAAATCTTGGTTAAATTTAACTTTAAATGACACAAAACTTATTTATAGTTCATCAAAGTCATTTTTTCTCTTTTCGCTAGTCACTGTGTTCATAAAAATTTGACTTCTAGATAGCTAGTTTCCTACATGAGCTTTTTAGGTGGATTTGAGTTTTTTTTATTTTTTATTTATTTTAAAAAACTTGTTCCTTTTTATACACAATTTTTAAAAAAAAACTCTTAAACTGAGTTTAGCTAGTAATCTGAAAAAATAAAAATAAAAGAAGTGTAACTCCACCAAGAGGACAAAGTAAAAAAAACAAATATCGTAAAAATGAGAATATCATGCTTAAATATTCGAAATTTCTCCACATCCGATTTCGTATGTCATGAACTTGTTCTCCAAAATTGGTAAATGCAATATTGTCTTCTCTATTCGGTAAACAAAATTGTACTAAAGTAAAAGGAAGTAGGCAAAGCCATTTTGTTTATGATCTCTTTAATAGATGTGGAGTCTACCAATGCAAGTAGTTCATTTTTAAGGTAAACAAAGTGATTTATAAATGTAATCAACAGTTTTAGTTAGTTATTTATTTAGTACATAAGACATCTTAGTCACGCAAAAGTTACGAAAGTAAGGATAAACGATGAAAAGAAGGAATGTTTACGAGTTATAAACTTACATTACTAGCAACCATGTAGAAAAAGAAATTGAATGAAGCTCGAAACCATATTCCGATATTGTATTGGTACTTGACTTTCTGACTGTATATGCGAATTAGTACAATCCTTGCCACATAATAGAGAAAAAGGAAGATGTTCACGGTTACTATTTGGCCGAGATGTCCAGAGCCTCCTGGCTTGAAAAAGGAAACTGCTATTGCCAACTGGGGGAAAAAAAAAAAAAAACAGCCTAGAGTCAATGCATGTGGGAAAATCTAACTATAGGTGCATAAGACAATATTGAACAAAATATAAACCTTGACTGATTCTTTAATTTTTTTAATTTTTAATTTTAAATACAACATATTTTCATATCATCTTAATAGCTTATTGTCGGCAAATGAGGTAATGATACTGGTTTGGTTCGGGAATTTTCCTTCATGAATAATTAAAGAAATATTCTGTAGTATCTTATATAAAGTTGACTCTTGCCTTTTGGGTTCGGTACAATGCATATGGGGGTTTCTCCTTGGCTATATAAAGGGAGGCTTGTTTTCATTTGGAAATCAAGCAAGACATCAACTCAAGTGTGATCATGAGTGTGTGAGTATTCATTCACTGGGGAGTTGGGTGTATATCAAGAGTATGTATAACTCTTGGAGTATCAAGGGAGGGAATTTCTCTTGGGTAAGAGTGATCTTCAAGAGTGATGTCGGGCAGCGGCTATAAGCTACTGTCCAGTGACCCAAACATACCCAAAATACAGAGAATAGAAGGATAAAGCAATAGAATTGAAGTTGGAAAGAAAATAATTGAGTTCTAGGGCAAAATTCCAACAAAAACTCTATAGACTAACGTCTGAAATTATATTCATCAACAACAAACTAAATACAAGAGTCTCTTAATAGCCTATTTATACTAGAATATAGAAAACCTAATTGAAATAGGAAATTAAAAACCTAAACAGGAAATTAAACCAAATCCTAGTAAGAATAGGAAAACAAGTAAAACAACCTATTAATTTAATATAACTAAAACTCAGCCTTATTGGCTGATGCCTACTTAGATGCTCCTGCATCAACTCCACCGGTTTGGGAAGAATTCTTCCTCAAATTCCAATCGTTTGGTGAAAACCGCCTAGACATAACCTCCTCTTAGATAAGTTGTCCATAGAACTTTGGCCTTGATATTGAACCTTCCCACTCCAAAGAAATAGATATTTATAATATCTGATCCTTCTGGAACATACCAGATATCTTCTGCAGCTAAGCTCTCTGCCCAAAAACTCTTCACACCAAAAACCAGTAGTCAAACAAGGCCAATGACGTTCTTGGTAGTTCGTAAATTAGAAGAATCAACCTCAAGAAAATCAACATACTCATAAGTATCATCTTTGAAGGAATTCATCTGATCTCCAACAATTCCCTCAAGAATTTCTTGAATCACCTTTCCTTCAAAGGTGGGTTGATTATGTTGCTTCAAAAGTTCAAACCCAACTTCTTCGTGATTCATTGCCTTCAATATTACACTAGTTTCAGTTTCTATCTTCTTCCAAACAACAGTCAAACACGGGAGGGTTTTCTAAATTTAGGAGGTTGTCATCTTCCAATTTATTCGAAGCTCCCTCAACATCCTTCGTAGCGACGAGTGGATACACAAACACCACATCCTTGCTCTCAATGTCAAACCTATGGGCTCTCAAATGACCATTAACCCTTGCATATTTAGAAAGCATGGCAGAATCCTTCTTCAAGAGGCTTCAAAGTCCACTTTCTCCCATCCTTATAGAATGAATAGGTGTTAGCTTTAGTAGAATACATCATCTCTTTGTCAAACAACCATGGTCTTCCCAATAAGATATGACATGCTTCTGTGAGAACAACATCACACCAAGCTTCATCCTCAATGGTATTACCCATTGTGAATTTAACCAAACACCTTAAAGTGATTGGTACCTTGCTTCCTTTTCAAAACCATGCAACCTTATAGGGATTAGGATACTTCTCAATTGGTAACTTAGATTTTTCTACCACCTCCTTTGAGATAATGTTTTCACTACTTCCTCCATCAAGAATCATGTTGCACGCATTTCCCCTACAAAGGACTCATGTTCGGAATATATTTTGTCGATGCCAATCTTTTTCCTTAATTTTGGGAGTTGTCATCACTCGCCTTACCAACAAACATTCTCCTTCAACTGGTAAGAGATCAATGACTTCCTCTTCATTGCCATAAACATTATACCCTGGTTCTGGAAATTTGATCTTATCACCTACCAAATTTATTCTTCTTTGTGGAAACGTGTAAGATTTATGCCCCGCCTCTCCGCAATTGAAACATTGAGCTTGTAGAGTACGTCCAGCCTTGGAAACCTTGACATTAGCCCTATTTGGATGATGAAATTGTGTTATTTCCTTCCCCTTTTCACTCTTATCAGCACCCAAGTTCCTACCACCTATTCGGATACTTGGATTGGCTTCTTCATCACTTTGGACGCCATGAACAGCAATAGTATCTCTTTACCAAACTGTATCTGGGCAGCTAGAAACTACTCTCTTTCCACTACGACGAGATAGTCTTCGCTATGCCATTAAAGCATATTGTCGAGCATCTTCAAGGTTGAACAAACGGACCATCCCCATCTCATCTTGAATTGTCTGATTCAAACTAGAAAGATAACGGGATGTCATTTGTTCATTAGTCTCATTTAAACCAACTCGAATTGAGAGATTATGAAAATGTTTCGTTGCTTTAAGTTATGAAACCGCTTATATAACTCCATGGTATAATCAGCCAGTAAAAACTGCTTTCGTAAATTGGATTTCATACGATCTCATGTGTTGATCTTCTGCTTCCCTTGCCGAGCACACTGTTCTTCAACTCACTTCCATCATTGAAGTGCAGTACTCTTCAATTTAAGTTTTACAAACAACACCTTGCGATCTTCTGCCATAGGCTTTCATTCAAAATAATTCTCTAGACTTGCCTCCCAGTCCAAATAATCTTCGACATGCATATTTCTATAGAAATCAACAACTTCAATTTTAATTCCTCCACTATTCAAATCCAACGCACGAACCAACCCCTCTTCCAATCCACCTCAATGACCATCACCATGGTTTCTAGCTTCATCAAAAGGATTGTTCACGTCTATCTCGTCTTCATATTCATCCTCACCACCACCTTCCGGTTTGTGTAAGGGTTCCTATGGAGGGCTTGCACCGCTCTCAACAAGTCTTCCATCATACATCGCATCTCAACCACCTCTGTGTGTTGGGCTTGGTTCCCTCGTCCACCACTTCTATCACGTCCAAACATGCTGTGGAACAAGGATGAACCTAGGCTCCAATACCAATTTGATGCGGGGCAATGACTATAAGCTGCTGTCTAATGACTCAAACATACCCAAAATATAGAATAGAAGGATACAACAATAGAATTAAAGTTGGAACGAAGATAATTGAGTTCTAGGGCAAAATCCCAACAGAAACTCTATAGACTAACGTCTGAACTTATATTCATCAACAAAAAACTAAATATAAGAGTCTCTTAATAGCCTATTTATACTAGAATATTGAAAACCTAATTGACATAGGAAATTAAAAACCTAAATAAGAAATTAAACCAAATCCTTGTAAGAATAGGAAAACAAGTAATAAAATAACCTATTAATTTAATATAACTAAAACTTAGCCTTATTTCTAATGCCCACTTAGATTAGGAAAGTCTACTAGATGCTCTTGCATTAAAGGGTTTGAGAGATGGTGTACAAAGGGTGTATCCTATTGGGTACGGGCTTGAGTTTGGGTACAAAACTCTTGGGCGGTTTGTGTTCTTGTACTTGTACTTCTTTCTTAGGGTGAAGGTGATAACACACTGTGGACAGGCATGTTTTTTTGCTGAACTACGTTTAATTTTTGGTGTTCGCTCTTGGTCCACTAGTTGTCATCTTGGCATAATTTATTTATTTTATCTTTCCATCAATTTGTTGTGACTAGGAGAAGTAATTTTCCAACATCGCCAACGAGGCTTGAGCCTATGGAAAACTGCATTGATTTGCAGACTAGTGCGTGAGAAATCATCATCCCCTTCTCAGTGGCGGATCCATGATTCTTAGGATATGGGGTCATAGTGTAAAGGTTCCTAATTTTTTTAAAAACAAAAATAACATTGAAAAATTAAACAATAGCATATTCATTCCTAATCAAAACACAAAACACAAAACCATAATCAAAACACAACATGTAAAATAAAACCCTAATCAATTAATGAAAGCACAAGACCCTAATCAAATATTTAAAAAAATCCCTGATAAACTTATCAAAACACAAAGCCCTAATCAATTAATCAAAATACAAGCATTAATCAATTAATGAAAATACTATCAATAACCCCTTAATCAATTGGTGACGAGGAGGAATAAATATTCATTTTGGGGGGTTAATGAGGGGGAGTGAGTCGGGTTAGGCAAGTAAAAGGGATGTTTGTACTAGTATAGTTGTAATATATGAAGAAATTGATTGAAGATCAACATATATATATAAAGATAAGATACATATTTCTTTTTTGGTTTAATATGTGGAAGGAAAAAATGGGTGTTTAATTTTTTTTCTTTTAAAACCTAGCGTGAATGTAAGATAAAATGGGTAGGTTATGTTCTTTTTCTTTTTTTATAAAGCCCGGCTCAAAATGATTTGAAGTCAAGTTATTACAGCAGTAATGCAAGGTCTTTCGGACCTTTCGTTAAACACCTGGTGTGCGCCTTTGGGGTCGCACACCAGCCAATGGTAGGGTCACCTTAAACTTCCACATCTACCTTTCTGGCTACTATGGGGTCACCTGGCCACTCTTGTCCCTCTATACGTCTGTCATTGCCCGTTGTAGTATATGAGTTATGATTCTCTCAAATAAATTCATTTTAGGGACATCTTGTGAGGTGTCCTATAAATTTTATTTCAACAATCGAAACTATATATAAAATAAAGAAAACGCAATATAGTCAATCTCTTACGTACCTGTGGGATGGGCAGCATAAGGAAAACGGCAACTAGTATACTCGCAAAGCTGTAGACAAATACTTGTACAGAGTAGAGTTCCACAAACGGATACAACCTAAACCCGGAACTTATAGAATGCAGTGCGAAAGCGGCATCAGGGAGTGCTCGCAAACAAAGAGCTGCAGCCCTCAAGTTTTTGTCTATTGCAAGGCACTTTTTCTCGTTATTGATGACTGGAATGTAAAAGAAGAGCGGATCTATTGACACTGCAACACATAATAACATTAATATCCTTTTCCCTGTTAATGGAGGGAAGAAGATGCGCCTAATAGGTCCCTCTTCTTTCCTCTTTTCACTGTTTGAATCCTCATCTGAACCTTCATCTGGATGGTATTCCAAATCGAATATCAAAAGATCTCTGATAATAAGAAATCAATCATATATATGGGGGTGGATCGGTGACATCATTGTTCCCGAAACGTAAAGTAACTCATTTACCAATGTTTTGCATCTCACTTTGTCCATATCATCAATTTTGCAATATAATATGTTAAAAATGATGATGTGGCCCGAGTGGAGCCCATATTTCGCTGACATACATGACATAGAAGTGTCATGTGTGGAAAAAAAAAATTCTTTTAAAAAATGCTTTCATTCTTTCTTCATCCTTAGCCTCATAGAGTCAAGAATCTCATAGCTGTCATCGACTGAAATTATTCAAAAAACAAAAATACAAAAAAGAAAAAAAGCAAAGCTCGAAGCTTTTCATTCTCTCCATATTCAACAAATTCAGACAATTGTTTCCATGGATGCCAACTAGAAGGCCAAGGAAACTAGAAGCTATACAAGGATTAAGATAAAAATCCTTCCATGGGCTTTTTGTTGCCATGATAATTAGAAGGAAATTTAATTTAAGTTATATTCTTACAACTTTAATAGGATGTGTTTGGAGAAATCTAAGTATTGTGAAATGTAAGAAATAAAAGATTGAAGTTACGAAGTTTTTTGTTCATTCAAGTGAATTATTGTGCTTGTCTGTTTTCGACGTTGAGGATTACGCACATGGATATTGAATTCGGGGGTTTGTCTTAAGTGGGTTCAATGGTTCTTGCAATGGCAGCCATGGGGTTTGTTTGTGAGTGGAGGAAGAGAAAGAACAACAGGACCGTGGGTGAGTTGGGTATGAAGATGCAGTTGCAGGGTTGCGTCTAGGTGGGAGGAGTCCAATTTTCCTATTATGAAATACCTTATGCCCATTGCCCGGACTCCTCGACGAAAAAAAAATAACAGCACTTAACTCTGTTAAGTCCACCTCCCATCATCCAACCCACCCACCCACCAACTACCATCCTTCCTCCTCCGACTTAAGCCCTCTCTAATCCAACCCAACTCCACCACCATGTTAAAGTAATCTAGACTTCATTAATAGTCGGCTGGTAACTTTGAAATATTTGGCAGTTTGTTAGTAGTTGTGTGTTAAATTAATGGTGTGGTAGAAGTTAGTTGAATTAACTATGTTTGGTGTTAGTTGTGTTTTTAATGTGTTAGGTGGGTATTTTTAATGTGTTAGGTGGGTAGTGGCTATTATATAAAGCCACCCTTTTCTCTTCATTTGCATCAATCAAGGAAGGAACATTATCATATCTAGAATAGTGTCCCACTACTCTTCCCACTACTTTCTGACTTTTGATTATCACAAGAGAACAAGTTTCTTCTCTTACTCATTATTACTTCCACATAACCGTACCCACCACCAAAAATATCATTCTTTTATTCCATCAAAGTGGTATCAGAGCTGGAAACTCAGAATCATATGGCTTCAAACAACAACTTGTTACAGCCCCAGCTTCCAAAGTTTACAGGGAAGAATTATAGTCAATGGAGCATCCAAATGAAGGTGTTGTATGCTGCTCAAGATTTGTGGGAGGTGGTTGAAAATGGCTTTGTGGAGCCAAATGATCAAGCAGTCCTCACTCAACAACAACTTACAGAGCTGAAGGAGACACGTAAGAAGGACAAAAAGGCTTTATTCTTTATCTTTCAAGCAGTGGATGAAGCTATCTTTGAAAGAATCTCATCATACACTACATCAAAACAGGCGTGGGACACTCTCTTTGCATCATATAAAGGAGAAGAAAAAGTGAAGATGGCAAGACTGCAAACTCTAAGAGGTGAGTTTGATATGTTACGTATGAAGGAGTCAGAATCTGTTGAAGACTATTTCAATCGTGTCATTTCTCTAGTCAACCAACTGAGAATTAATGGAGAAAAAATTGAAGATCAGAGAGTTGCTGAAAAAATTCTTCGAAGTATGTCCCGAAAGTTTGAATATATTGTGGTGGCAATTGAAGAATCCAAAGATCTGTCTACTTTGTCTCTTGACAGTTTAATGGGTTCTCTTCAATCCCATGAGTTACGACTGAAGCAGTTTGACTCTGGCCCTGTTGAGCAAGCTTTTCAATCTCAAGTCTCATTCAGAGGAAGTTCTAGAAGAGGAGGAGGCGGCTTTGCTCGTGGACGAGGAAGAAATAATCAATGACGTGGCTATGCAAATGACCAGAAAGAAACTAATGATGAAGGCTCTGCACGAGATTATGGTTATTCAAGAGGAAGAGGAGATTATGGTTATCCATGAGGAAGACGGGATTATGGTTATCAAAGAGGAAGAGGAGATTATGGTTTTCCAAGAGGAAGAGGAGATTATGGTGGTTATTCAAGAGGAAGAGGAAGAGAACAAGGTTCCTCTCTTTCTAATATTCAGTGCTACAATTGCAAGCAATATGGGCACATCAAGTCAACATGCAAAAACAAAACAAATGGAGGAGCCGAATCAAGCTTTGTGCATGAAAAAGCTTCTGAAAGGGAAAATGATAATGTGGTTCTACTTGCATATGCAGCTGCCAGGGAAGGAAACGTGTGTGCAAAAAAATGGTATCTTGATAGCGGATGTAGTAATCACATGACAGGCAACAAAAGTGCCTTTGTCAATTTCAAGCATACCAACAACTCAGAAGTAAGGATTGGTGATGGTGGAAAGCTAGTGGCCAAAGGATGTGGAGATATTCTTTTTCTGTCCAAGTCTGGAGAACAAAAAAAGAATCTCTGATGTGTTATACGTTCCAGATTTAAATTACAATCTCCTTAGTGTGGGGCAACTTCTTCGTAAAGGCCATAATATTCATTTCAGGGAAGACCAGTGTGTAATTAGAGACAAGTACAACTCTCTAATTACAAAGGTGCAGATGTCAGGAGACAATATGTTTTCTCTGAACATAAAGTATGAATCTTTTGCTTGCTTAAGTGCACTTATCAAGGATTCCTCATGGTTGTGGCATCTACGCTATGGGCATTTGAGTTTCAATACACTATCATTGATGGGGAAACAACATATGGTACGAGGCCTACCAACGATACAGCATCAAACACAAGTTTGTGAAGCATGTGTGCTGGGAAAACATCAGAGAAATTCATTTCTTACAGGAAATTCTTAGAGAGCATCCCATCCTCTTGAGCTGGTGCACTCAGATGTATGCGGGCCCATGAACACAACATCAACAGGAGGTAATCGCTACTTTCTTACATTCATTGATGATTATAGCAGAAAGACATGGGTCTATTTTCTCAAATATAAATCAGAGGTGTTTGATTACTTTAAAGTTTTCAAAGCTTTGGCTGAGAAGCAAAGTGGATTTGCATTGAAAACCTTGCGGTCTGATCAAGGTGGAGAATTCTCATCCAATGTGTTCGAAAATTTTCTAAAAGAAAATGGGATTAAGCATCAATTCACAGCTCGGTACACCCCACAGCAAAATGGTGTGGCCGAGAGAAAAAATAGGACCATTATGGAATTGGCAAGAAGCATGTTGAAGGCAAAAGCAATGCCTAATCGTTTTTGGGCAGAAGCAGTGGCATGTGCTGTATATCTCTTGAACCGTGCATCGTCCAATAGTGTGGAAGGCAAGACTCCTCAAGAAGCTTGGAGTGGCCTCGAGCCATGTATTAGTCACTTAAGGATATTTGGCAGCATTGCTTATTCTCATATTCCTGATGAAACAAGGAGAAAATTGGATGACAAATCAGAAAATTGCATTCTTGTTGGGTATAGTGAAAAGGCCAAAGCATATAAGTTGTTTAATCCATTGACTAACAAGATTATTGTTAGTCGTGATGTCAAGTTCAATGAAGAAGAAGCATGGAATTGGAGTGAAGCTGAAAATCAAAGTCCAATACTGTTGGACATTGGCCTTGAAAATCCAAATTTAACTCCACCAACAACTCCATCATCACAGGAATCTTCATCACAAGGGTCATCCTCAACTTCTTCTAGCGATAGCAGTGAGGAAGAAGAAATTTGCAGAGGACAAAGGAGATCAACAAGAGCTCATCAACCATCCGCAAGGTACCCATCTAGTGATTATGTTTTGATCACTAATGGTGGCACAAATTTTGCTCTATTTGTAGATGCAGACCCAATTATGTTTGAAGAGGCTTCAAAGGATGAAAAATGGGTGAAGGCTATGGATCAAGAAATTGATTCCATTAAGAAAAATGACACATGGGAGCTGGTTGATCTTCCTCAAGGAAAGAAGCCTATAGGAGTAAAATGGGTGTATAAGACCAAGCTGAATGCTCAAGGAGAAGTTGAGAAATACAAAGCTCGCTTGGTAGCTAAAGGCTACAAGCAAAATTATGGAATTGATTACAATGAAGTTTTTGCTCCAGTTGCACGCTTTGACACCATCCGAATGGTGTTAGCTCTTGCTGCCCAAAATTGTTGGAAAGTCTTTCAAATGGACGTTAAATCAGCGTTCTTGCAAGGTTTTTTGGAAGAAGAAGTGTATGTTGCTCAACCTCCAGGTTATGTGTAGGTAAATGAAGAAACAAAAGTGTGTAGATTGAAGAAGGCTTTATATGGTTTGAAACAAGCTCCAAGAGCTTGGTACAGTCGGATTGATGCATTCTTCCAAGAGTATGGGTTTCACAAATGCCCATATGAGCATACTCTTTACACCAAGAAGAACTCTCAAGGTGAGATTTTGATTGTCTGCTTATATGTGGATGACTTAATATTTACTGGAAGTAATGCTCAAATGTGTGATAATTTCAAGATGATTATGTCACAAAGATTTGAAATGACAGACCTTGGTTTGCTTAATTTCTTTCTTGGAATTGAATTCAAACAAAATGAGAATGGTATCTATATTTCTCAAAAGAAATACGAAAAGGAATTGTTGAAAAGGTTCAGGTTGGAAAATGCAAAGTCAATTGCTACTTCAATGGAGGTTGGTGTTAAGATAGGTAAGAATGATGGAAGCACAATGGTAAATCAAACTTTGTTTCGAAGTCTAGTGGGTGGCCTCTTGTATTTAACTACAACAAGGCCAGATCTTACATATGCAGTAAGCTTCCTCAGCCGTTTCATGGAGTCACCAAAAGATGTTCATTGGGAGCTTGGAAAGAGAATCCTAAGATATGTGGTTGGAACTATCAATTATGGATTGCATTATTATCCTGTTCAGAATCTAAATTTGACTGGCTACAGTGACAGTGACTTGGGTGGAGATGTTGATACTTGCAAAAGCACATCTGGTTATGTCTTTAGCATTGGCTCAAGTGCGATTTCATGGTCCTCCAAAAAGCAATCTATAGTGGCACTTTCAACTACAGAATCTGAGCTCTTACATCAGCAGGTTGTCAAGCTAGGTGACTGAAAAGTATTTTAGCAGAGATGGGTCAAGTTCAAGAAGGACCTACAAAGCTGTTCTGCGACAACAAATCAGCTATTTGTCTTTCCAAAAATCCAATGTTTCACAGCAAGAGTAAGCATATCAAGATCAAGTTTCATTTCATCAGAGAGCTAATCAAAGATAAAGAAGTTGAGGTTCTGTATTGCAAGTCCCAAGATCAGCTGGCAGATTTGTTCACCAAACCGTTGAAGAAGGAGCTGCTCATCAAAATGAGTAAATTAATTGGCATAAATGAAGTCTAGCTTAAGGGGGGATGTTAAAGTAATCTAGACTTCATTAATAGTCGGCTGGTAACTTTGAAATATTTGGCAGTTTGTTAGTAGTTGTGTGTTAAATTAATGGTGTGGTAGAAGTTAGTTGAATTAACTATGTTTGGTGTTAGTTGTGTTTTTAATGTGTTAGGTGGGTATTTTTAATGTGTTAGGTGGGTAGTGGCTATTATATAAAGCCACCATTTTCTCTTCATTTGCATCAATCAAGGAAGGAACATTATTATATCTAAAATAGTGTCCCACTACTCTTCCCACTACTTTCTGACTTTTGATTATCACAAGAGAACAAGTTTCTTCTCTTACCCATTATTACTTCCACATAACCATACCCACCACCAAAAATATCATTCTTTTATTCCGTCACACCACCACCACCCGCCCCCATTCTCTCTCTCTCTCTCTCTCTCTCTCCCCCACACAGCCCAACTCCACCCTTTCCCTGCTTACCACAAGCCCAAACCCCACAAGCATAAGATTCTAATAAGCACGTAATATCTTGTTGGAAACCCATTTCCCTTAAATTGGTGGAAGAAGGAAAATCCCAAATTAGGTTCGTTTCTTATACTGTTGAGGTTGCTATCAACCGCAATTCAGAGAAGAAATAGGTTGTATTGGAGTTGTTGGAAGTTGGTATTTGTGGTGCAAACAGTAACATATATAATTGTCATCAGATTCATCACAAGGTTAGGAACTGGAGTTCCAGTGGGCAAGAGCCGTTTGGGAAGATGCCTTTTGAAACCACCAACATCGAAGATGAACATCAAAAAATTATTGTTTTGTGTTGGGTTGAATGTGTTTTCTGGGAAAACCAAGTCTAATGGACGAAAGCCATATACACATGAACATTCAGACTTGTTTGTTGCAACCCTTTTAAAGCACATAAGGGAATTTGGATGAGAGAGAGAGAGAGAGAGAGAGAGAGAGAGAGAGAGAGAGAGAGAGAGAGAGAGAGAGAGAGAGAGAGAGAGAGATGGGAGGGGCGGTGGTGGTCGGGTTTGGGTTCTATCCGAGAGGGCTTAAGTCAAAGGGGAGGATGGGGGTGATGAAGTTAAGTGTTGTTAAGTGGTTTGCCACATGTCAAAAAACTAAGAGGGAAATAGGGTGGGCATATGGTAACAGAAAAATTGGACTCGGGTGGGAGACATGGCACCTACACGACATACATTTTAGCAAAATAGTGGGTCCCACTCGTGCCACGTCAGTCATTTAAAAAAATTATTTGACAGAGTTGACAGTGGAGGGTAAAGTGAGACACAAAATATCAGTCAACGGAGGTCACTTGACAATGTGAAATTTGAGGTTGACCATGATTTTAAGGAGCATTAGTGTAATTAAGCCTAAAATCAATCATAGAGAAACTCTCAATTTTTTATTATTAATATGAATGAAAAGATGAGTAATACAACTTTAAAGTCAGCTTAAATAGTTACACCCAGCTAGGGTTTCACTAGGAAATAAAAAGGGAAAGGCTAAACTATCGTTTTGTCCCTGAACTATACCATAATTGTCAATTTTTCTTATGAATAATTTTTTTGGATAAATTAAGGACTTAAACTTTATGAAATTGGCCAATTGGAGACTCACCGTTAATTTTTTGGATGTCCATTCAAATTTCCATCAATATTAAGAGAAAATTCGTAATATTAAAGAAAACGTTTACACCTTATTAAATAATAATAAAAAAGTCAAAAACAAAATTTAAAAGAGAGAATAACCAAAAAAAAAACAAAAAACTGGTGAAATGAATTTGCAGAACAAAATTGGAGCTAAACGTGGGCAATGCATGGCGTCACCAGAGCCGCACAGTCTAAACATTGGGTCGTCAAAGCTGGCGGCGTTGGAAAAGCGGGCAGGTTGGGAGTTGGGGTTTGAATTGAGGTCGGCGGAGGAGGCGGGATTTAAATTGGGGACATTCAAAAAATTAACAGTGAATCCCAAATTGGCAAATTTCATATAGTTTAAGTCCTTAATTTACTGAAAAAATTATTTAGGGAGAAAATCAACAATTATGGTATAGTTTAGGGAATAAAATAATAGTTTAGCCAAAGGGAAAGTATGAAAAATACCATAAAACTTGAATCCTAATTCAAACCTACTAAACGAAAATTATCCATAAAATTTTAAATCCTAATGCAAGAATAATAATGGTATTTCACACATCATTTAAATTAAAAAAAATTATTATAGCTTACCTTTTTTTGGGTTTTTTCTTAAATTTATGAGTTTTTGGATTTATATATAAATTCAATATAAGAAATGAGTTTTTATTATAAATTTCTTTAAATTAATTAACATATATAAGGAAACAATAATGAATCATGAGAACCAATAAACCTAAATCATAAAAAAGACTAGCAAGCTAAGTACTAGCTCGAAATAAATCTAACTACGCTATAAGGATATGGTCACCTAAAAGCCCCAAAAGGTACGTATATACATATACTAACCTCACGATACTGGACACTAATGCGAGAGTGCTCACAATAATCTCAACGAGAATCCTGAATATGAACAACTGCAGGTTAGTTTGTCCTTTTGATTTCTTGTATTTAGTTATTTCAATATAGGCATAAATTAATTAAGAGTTTAACATATATAAGAAAACAATAATGAATAATAAGAACCAATAAACGTTTCGACCCAAAGTTATATGCATATACTAACCTCACGATGCAGCCCACAAATGCGTGAACATAAAAAATAATCTTAGTGATAGTCCTGAAATATAAACAATTGCATTAGTAAGTGGTTTTCCCACTTATTTCTTCAACAAAAGTCATCTTAAAATAAATATTTCTGATTACCCACATACATAGGTTTACAAACCCATGAATGGAGGAATTTGTACATATACTTTGGTCATCTTGAGAGCTTTATTAAAATGACTGGAGAACACATCTAATTTATTACCTCGGTTGTAAACTTGAAATGCTACTTTTAATTACGTACATGCAAAAAATTTTGATTCTTATTAGTGCATAAACTAAATGAGAAAATGGAAAAGAAAATAAAAATTGTATTTCGTCGTTTTATTTTCAAGAATTTTCGAACACTATAATAAAAGTTTGAGATATTTATTCAAAAATCCATTTTAACATGATATATTATACAAAAAAACTCATATATGGCATATTTGGAGAGAAAAACTCATGCCACTTGTCAATTTCTAATTAGTTATTAGTGTGTTAAAATTTTATAAGAACCAATCAAATAATGACAAATGACAATTTTAGGTTTTTCTCTCCAAAACAAATGACGTACGACTTACCTGGGATGATGGGTATACTCTCCCTCTTCCATCTCCCACCAGTTATTGTAAGAAGGTAACCTTTCCATGGAAACAGAGGATGTGTGTGAATCGAAGAAGACCAAACGAAAACAATCTGGGGAGAAAAACTGATTTCTATTTGTCTGTATATGCGTTGAATGAAGGCACAATTGCCTTTTATACGGGACAATGACAAAACTTGATGAGCTGGACAGTAGACTCTAGTCAGCTAATACCTATCTACACAGAGAACAGGTCGGTGATGTTATATGATTATGGATGTGGGGATTTGTAAAGTATAGTTTAGTTTGAGAAGTTAAAGATAAGAAGTAAATGAAGCTTTGTAATTGAGCTGTTAATTCCTTTTAGATTGTAAGCAAGGTGTTAAACTTTGATCACTTCTAAAATATCAGGGTCTCAAAATACATAAATTTTTATGAAAATATCGATATTGGTGAAGATTGAATAAAAATTATGAAAATTGTTATATAAATATGTAAATTTTTAACAAAACTTTGAGACATCCTTATTTGAATTGTTATACTAATTCAACAAAATAAATTGATACAACTTAATGAGATGGTGGACTTATATGATTGAGATTACGTATCAATTTTACACTGACAAAATATGCTCACTAATTCATAAGATTTGATTGTATACACACCAATTTCATTTAAGTTTAGTTATTTTTTATTTTTAATGAATGAACAATTTTGTAAGAGACGCTAAACGACAAGCGATAATCTAAACTACAAAGAGGAGGGTGATTTCTCACACACACTACTAATTTGCCATGGAATGTACAAGTAGTTAATTAAAAAACAATAGAAAAGTTATTTATACATGAGACAAAACACCAGATTACTGTGGCTGATAATATTTGAGGGTATAAGCATGTCATTTGGCTTTGGGTTTCATGTTCTGGAGTCTCCTCTCATATGTACTAAAAATTATTGTAATATACCCCGAAAATTGAATAAACAATTCCCCAAACCAGAAGAAAAGAACAAACGTACTTTTGTTTCCGAAAAGAAAAAGAAGAGAAGAAAAAGAAGAAAAGAAAAAGAAGGAAAGACCAGATTACTGTGGCTGATAATATTTGAGGGTATAAGCATGTCATTTGGCTTTGGGTTTCATGTTCTGGAGCCTCCTCTCATATGTACTAAAAATTATTGTAATATACCCCGAAAATTGAATAAACAATTCCCCAAACCAGAAGAAAAGAACAAACGTACTTTTGTTTCCGGAAAGAAAAAGAAGAGAAGAAAAAGAAGAAAAGAAAAAGAAGGAAAGATGATGTTACACGAATAAAGCTTGAGCCTTGAGGTTGCAAGAGTTGCCCCTACAAGGCTTTTAGTTTAAGACTAATCACTGTGAACTTTGGGGAAACATGTTACACGAAAGTAGCATATCATATACTCTTGTGATGAGAGATAGAATACAAGGGTAGGAAACATGTTACACGAAAGTAGCATATCATAGACATATTCGTTGCTTCTCAATCATTCCACTTCTGGCGTAACGTAAATATATGTAGATATTAGCCAGGCAGCTTGACCTGAAACAAATACAATAATTAAACCACTAAAGATTTATACAAACTCAAACTAATCAACTGGAGTGCAGCTAGCACACCAAGAAAATGGTGTCGAACAATAATAATAATTCCTTGTTTGACAAATGAGTGAACTAGCAGTCTATTTGTTTGACAGGAATGTTAAAAGGGGAATAGGAATTGTATTCCTTTTTATTTTGGAATGGAATGATCTTTTACTCTCCATCTTATTTTATCTTTGGAATACTCAAGAAACTAAAAAAGGAAACAGTTTGCATTTCTATTATTTTATCCTTTATTTGTTCTCAGAGAAAGTTATAAATTTTAAAAGAAATAAGGAGCTTTAGGGTACAAATATTCCCATCCTATAACCACAAAGTATGGTGTGGTTGACAAACTGCCTCCTTCAGTTGGCGGACTGCCTGGTGCTTCAATAGCCAAATTCGAATCTAGTTGGGAACACTTTGTGGCCAGAGACAAGCCGAACCCCTAGTGACAATTATCCCAAACTTAGGATTGGGGACTCCTCGTCATATTTACCCCAAAAAGAAATATAAATATCCCATCCTGTTCTTGATGATCCCTCAATAATGAAGGGAATCCTTATTGCTCTCAGTTTGATCTGATGTTCTACTCAAAGCCGGTCCTGAATTTTCTAAGACACATTGCAAATTTCCAGAGTGTGGCCTTTTAGATTAAATTTTTTTTTTATCAACAAATTAATTTTATTATGTAACATTTTTTTTAATTTTTATAAAAACACGACCAATAACAATATAACTAATGAACAAAGAGTAGTAAAATTTGGATTTTGAGCATTTTTTTTTGTTTAACTCGAAACTTCAAATTTTCAGTTGTAAATAACAAGAATCTCTATTGAGTTTTTTTTGCAAAATCAAATAAAAAGAAAAATAAGTTAATAAAGATGTCTCTTACAAAAATCCTATTATACATCTATTTATAAAAAATAACGACACAAAAAAAAGACCTTCATATTGCTAAAGCTTCCGATGTGTGTTTCTACCACTACCTGATTTTTTTTTTTTTTGGTGGCTAAGATAAGAACGTTTGTTTGGTTTGTTTGTGTTAAGAACTCTCTGTTTGCATATGTTTAGTTTCATTAATTTTTGTTTTTGGAAATATTATATTATATAATTTATATTTAATTTCCTAGAGAATCTCAAAGAGGTTTGTGCTGCCATGATTAATGATTATGGCTACTTCTTATAGGACATTGACAGTTTGGGGATTTTTTTTATTTATTTTTGGTTAACGTAAATATATAGGCTAAAAAACCAAATTTTTGCGCCCCCATAGTTCGGATCCTGGGCTGTGCCCCTGGTTGCCCTGGGCCAGGGCTGGCTTTGGGCTTCTTCCTTCCCTCCGTCTTTTGTATTCAAATAGAAAATAACAAAAATAATAGGGTCATGTTTAGTGACTAGGATTAAATCACATTTTATTGTAGATGATAACATTAGTATTTGAATGGAAGCTTTTCATTTTCCATGCCGTAGGAATGGTGAATAGGGGAATTTAGTGAGCCCATGTAAATTCTGGCCCAAAGAAACTTTTGGGAAACAAAAAGTTAAGTGTAAAGAAAAAAAAATATATATATATATATCTCCAGGGGTTATTAATTTAGTTAAACAGTCCTTTATGAAACCAATCCTCTTCATTTTAATTTGCTCCGTTGGCTTTAAATATTATATTCTAAGAAAATTTATATAACCTTCACAGTCCTCTTGAGATTATTAATTTAGGTTCACTAATATAGATTGACGACATGGTTAATATGTCATGGATCTAGAGTAGTATTAATAAATATAACATAGATGAATTAGTAAGACTACGTGAAAACAGCCTAGAATTTCTTCTATGTAAGCTCGCATGATGGACTTGTCTCCTCCACCGATCATGACGAGAATTAATGTTAGAATTTTTGAAATTCCATCGGGATCCGCATTTGTTTTACTTAGGCGCACGTCCATATAATGCCTTCTGTGATGATGAGCATAAAATGAAGTTGCTCCCCCTCTTGAACAATGTAGCTATTCTGATGATAAGTCACTGGCCTGAGATACCCGCACACCATTTCCAGCACTTTAGGATCCATATATTGAAGCATGGGTACCTACACATCCCTTGCTAGGTTTCTCAACTTTCCAATGTGGGACTCTTTACCTTCACATTCTCACACGCCCCCGCACGTGTGGCGAATTTTCAAGCCTAACACGTGGACAACACATTTTGGGTGACGTGGAGCACGTGTGGCCGTTGGGCTTTCACACGTGGGCAACCCGCTCTGATACCATGAAGGAAGTTGAGGTTCCACTCCAAAACCAATTGGCTATGGGGGGAGTAACCCAACTCCTTATAAGCCCTTGCTAGGTTTCTCAACTTTCCAATGTGGGACTCTTTACCTTCACATTCTCACAACAACAAGATTCATCATATACATGTATTGGTGTTGGTGATCCGTCTCTCTGAAATTTTAATAGTAACGCCCAGAAATCTCTATATATTGAGAGGTTTGAGGAGCATACTTTCTTTAGCGTACTCATACTGACATGTTGACTCGCAAGTTTTGCATCGGCGGCCATGTTGTCTCGCGAGTTTTGATTTATGTTTGGCATCATTTTTATCTTCATATACTCAAGCAGACAATTTCTGGACATCCAGCACCGTATGTCGCCCTCTTTCCCCTTCTCAACCTCCAAAGGATTTGTACTTGTCAACTGCTGCATACATGTCTGTTTCGATCCCAATGAAAAAAGAAAAAAATTTCAGTTTATGATTAACAAGTTATAATGTAGAGATATAACATCGCCAACGTACCTTTACGTTTCCAATGAGATATGAAAATAGTAGTAAGCCAATAGCAGAAAAAAGAATTGCAAAGCAATTTTCCCACAAGTAATTGCTCGTTTTAAGATCCGTGCCATAATTACTACAAATCAATTGATGATCAAGTAATTAATATATGAGATTCAAATAAGAAGGGTAGAAGTTAATGTAATGCTTAGTTACAGTAAGAAAATCGAAGGAAGACAATCTTAACTTTTTGTTCAAAATATGTATGCAAACCTCATATTTCTGAAGCCCCACCACAGTGTGTAAAAGAACTTTGTTGAGAAATTTATTTGGCCCGTGTTACCAGATTTAAGAGCTTCAAGAAATATTCCAAAGTCAAACTGCTTTGCATTTGCGGGATTTATAGGACATTTGTCATTTAGGAATGTGAAATTCTTTGTTGAATGACTAGTGTCAACCTCATTGCAATAATGAATAGCTTTGCATCCTTCAGTATTTTTGCAAAATTGGTGCCAACATATCGTCTCTCGTTGAATAGAAAGAAAGTACCAAATAGCTCCAAGCATCTGAAAACACCAAAAAAAAAATTAACTAATTATTCAAGAAAATTCCATAAAGATACATCATTGTAAGAAGAAATCAAGTAACAAAAGTAAATTATCATGAAAATGTGAAAAATAAAGCTTATGTGATGCTGTTGTAAAATAACTGGGATATGTGCGAATATTGAGCTACACGTAAAGTAGATGAGACACAGTATTTAACGAGGTTCGGCTATGCCTACGTCCCCGGAGAGCAGCAGTAGTAACTTTTTCACTATGTAAAATAATAGGGCTACAACTTTAGTGTTTACAATAAGTATGGCTCACTCAATTTTCTCTCTTGGAGAATTTCTCTCTTGCTCTCTTTCCTCTCAACTCACTCATCCTCTTTCTTCCTTCTCTTCCTTTCTTTCTTTCCTCACTCATTCTTCTCTTCATTTTGGTGTATCTTACAAGTGAATGAGCAAGCCTATTTATAGGCAAAGTAAAAGGCTTCTAATGGAGACATAATGATTTCTCCCCAACATTATAATTTCATCTTTTGACTAATCATCCCACTTCTAACACCATCATTTCTTCTTTTGACTACCATACTCAACACCATCATTTTTCTTCCATCATTTCTCTTTATGTGGGCTTCACCAATATTATTTACAACACTCCCCCTTGGAGACCACAAATGACATGTCGGTTGCATCATTAAAGATTTGCTTGAAGAAAACCCAATGAGGTAGAAAACTGATGGAATGAAGAAGATTACAGTAATCAGTGCAGCATAGTTCTGGATGCTCCCCCTGATGAATATCTCCCCCTGATGTCTTGATGACTATCCTTTGGAGTGAGAATCTTTCGGAGTGAGTGGAGGATATAGCCATTAATAATTCTCGTAGTTGAGTAAGTAAATATATTTCCAGTGAGCTATCTCTATGTAAATCATAGAAATTTTCAGAGTCCGCGTTTCTAACAAAACTTGGGCTATTTGTAAGTTCACTTGAAAGAATATGCCCGTACATGGTGTTATGCGGAGATAGCATCAAATATACCTCACATCATCCCAAAATGATGGTGATGGAGTTGAGCCCTATCTGGAAAATATGATGTCCGGTCCAATATACTTCCGGAAAATCATTAAAGTGTTCAACGGATAATCCTCATAAAAATGCTTCAATACTTTCTTAGTATAAGCAAGAATCTCGTTGGCATAATGCTCTATCCTTAAGTCGAGACAAATATTTCTTGAACTCTTCAGAAGCTTTAATGTGTTGCAAACACATTATAATCCATGTACTCACTGAGACAATTTATGCACATTAGTATTGAATATAGATTTTGTGCTTCAGGCACATGTCCTTCAGGGACTTGCTTCATGCAATTTTAATCCTTTCAAGGATTTTGTTTAAAGGGATTAAACTTTATGACACATTATATAGCTTTAATCCAGCTATTTATACATCTTTAGGGAATCGCTTCTGGCAATATGCTCTGTGCATTTAATACCCCTTAAAGATAATATGTTGGTCTCCGTAAATGTGCAATAAAAGGGCACAATTGAATCTATAAATATGGAGAAAATCCAACGTTCCTTATTTATGCCAAAAATATTGTGTCATACAAAGTAGGTATATTCCCTTCTATTCCGAACACCCAAGTATAACTTTCAATATTAACATCTTTTGGGGTTCGTACTGTGGGTTTGTTCTTTCACGTTCATTCTCATCTATAATGGAATTACCTCATTCCATTTTGGCCAATGATATTGTCGACATTTAATAATTGAACGTGGTTCCAATTAACACAGCACATTGATGATTTGAGTAGCTACTCTAAAACCAAAAATTGTCATTCATCAATTTATGATCCCATCATTCTCATTTGCACGTGCATACATCAATTATAAGCATTTCTTTGCATTTGGGTACCCAAGCCACTTCATGGGGCTTTTATTATGTGAGAATGTGGATTATAACCTCCAATGGAGCGTTATTTTACAGTAGGGCGTGGATAATCTCTATTTTAGGGAGTTGAAACATTTAGAACCCATATATCTGTCATGCTGCAGGCATGCCACAGATTAATAGATACATGTCAATTAATTTCTGGGACTTTCACCCATACAATTTGCTACGCATTAGGCGTGCACAATATCAATATTGACATGTCAAAGGATTGTCCTTTCGGGACTACAATCCACATCATTTGCTACGCAACAGGCGTGCATCATATTGATCACTGCTATACCCATATTCTGTTCTTATGGGACTTTAATCTGTGCAGTGTATTATCAATGTATCCAACTTGCAATCTGTAAAATTTGCATTAATAATTCATGGATACATACAAACCATTCTTTTGGAACAGACTTATCTCCCCATTTGGTTACCTTTCAAGATAAAATATCAAATAAGTATATAAGCATATAATAACACAAATATTGCTTACATCCTTAGGTGGGAGAAACTTTTCTCAAGTATCATTCAAGCTCGTATCGGCCCAGTAAATATAATGTAGCGCTTGATGATCTAGTTATATCCTGCAAGAGCAAAATCACAACTCTTTTCTCTGTCAAAAACAAATAACCCTCAGAGTTAGGATCACTCCATGGATTCTTTCTTCAGATGTTCATTCTAAAGAAATAAAATCTCTTATGAACAGAGAGTTACAAAAAGAGAAAAAATGCACAAAAAAAAAATTGTGATATTGATTGCAAGAGAAGGTAAGCAATCAGGGAAGGAAGCTGGTGGGAGCAGACAACAAGCTCAGCAATCAAGGAAGGAAGCTGGTGGGAGCAAACAACAAGCTCTCATTTCTTCTAGTCTAGAAGAACTTCCGGAGATTAGAGCATAAGGTTGCCTTCACAGTTCCCTGATGTGGCGAAAACGTGATCAGGGATAGTCTCGCTTCCTGAATGGATGATCAGAGATAGTCTTGCTTCTCGGGCATATTAAGTGCTCACTGATAAGAAAAACAAGTAGATATCGCATCACTAGGTATGGAGAAAACTGGATGTCTTCTGCAAAGAAAATTTCGTTAGTAACACATTTATACACAAATAAGAGGAATAGGTAGAACCGGTGAATTTCAAATTAACCATAAGAAAATTGCGAGATTCTCGGGGTGCTTTTGAAAAAAATGGCTCCGTGAAATCCGCAAAGCAAGATCGGCTTTTGACGAAAATAATACTTTGAAAACGCCGAAAGTGCCGACAAACATTAATGGAGGCCACGTGAAGTTTTGGAATCTGGGAAAGAAAAAGAGAATATGGGGATCCGAAAAGATATTGGGATCCTGAAAAACTGTAGCCATATTTCCTCCTATAGATATTGCATTTGCAAAACTTGATTGGAGCAACTGCGTTTCAACTTAACTTCCTTCATTTTCTAAAACTTTAGTTTTCTTAAGACTTTCTTCAAAACCTTCTTAAAAATGGCTTCCTCTTCTTCCTGCCCAAATTATTTCAATTTAAATGATACTCCCACAACAACCAGTGACGCCAAAGTTTGGCGTCCATCCTTTGTATCCCAAAATCATCTCACAGTTAATGATTCTGTGATGATGAATGATGCTACTGCTGTCATAGTAGCTAGGAGTTTCATTACTCCAATGGATGAAATGCTGTTAACAGGGAGGTCTGAGGAAGAGGCTATTGATGACTCAATGGCTTTTAGCATTCAGAGTGCTGCTTCTGTTTCTAACATGGCTGATCGTTTGCGTGCCAGAGCAAACGAGGTTGAGAGGCTAACAACTGAAAATTCTTCTCTTCAAAGAATGCTTCATGAGTCTCAACAGGAGGTTGAGAAACTTAAAGGAGAGAATAATTCCTTGTTGAAACTGGTGAGTTCGTACTCCGTTGATACACTGAGAAGGCTAGACATGCTGCAGGTCTCCAATGAAAGAATTTTGGGAGACCACGAGAGGCTCATGGCTAAGCTTAAGAGGCGCCGTCCTCTTCCTTCAGAGGCTTCCAGAACATGATGTATTTTTATAGATTTTATAGGGCCTGCACCTTCATTGCAGGTGGAAAAAATCTATCTGTTGTATGTTCCTGTTATAATAATTGTGCACATTCTTAAACTTGCACCTGTGGTTTTTACGTCTTTTCAAAACGACGGTTTGGAACCTTGTGCCTTATAGGTTCAAATAACCACATCGACTCTCCTAAATTTCATATTTCAACGTATGGAACTTTTGGCCTGGGCTAAACACAAACTCAGAATTTATTTGCCCTTTTCAAATGGACATGAAATATGAATTGAGTAAAAGCCATGATAATATCACAATATAGTAGTGAAGAGCATTAACTACTATATACCCACAACCTCAAGTTCGGGATTTCTCATATATTTGAATCCATGTGCTTCCGGCCCAGATATAACAAAATATGTGGGAAGCCTCAATTCATCATTTGAGGTTTATACTGATATTATCCATTTCACGATGTATTCTTAACAACCGGAATTCACAAAATATATTTCTTCCTTGAGGTGTCGATTATAACAGAATCGAACTTTATTAAATTCATCATTCTCTTATGCCAAAGAAATATGTGGCGTACCACAATTTGCAATAATACCTCAAGGGTTGTCCATTTAATTGTTGGAACTTCAGGTTCTCAACACTATTAGATTTTGAACCTCAAGCCAAAATCACATATTCTCATGGTATGGACATTTTTACAATTTTTTGCACATATTTCTAGACTTCAAGCCCTTACATAATTGTCCATATCTTGAGGAACTTCTGGCATCTCATTTAATTGCTCATCCATGAGTTTAAGGAACTGCAGGTTCCCTTTTTGAATAGTGACAGTTTACCCAAAATGGTAAATATTTATGCATACATCACTATTCATGTATACGGCACTATTCATGTATACAGTACATTTGCCAATACAGTTATTTTCATGTGTACGGCACTATTAACCAATATAATACTGTTACATCATTTAAGGAACCCCAGGTCCTTATTTATATATCAAGAATCAAGGACCCTCAAGTCCGATCACATGTTTACAAATATAGTACTGGAGAGACTGCCATCTCTCATATCAATATCATCATCAAGGATCTTCAAGTCCTGATGTAGTTGTATGATGAGGATTAAGAAACTTCTGGTTCTAATCTATATCCTTGTAAAAAAACTCATCATACCACACAATTAATCCATAAAATAAATTGCTTGTAAATTAAATTATTGGTAAATGAATTGCTTGTATGGACGATAAACCCGCACCATACGTTAAATAAAAGTAAATGTGCGGTAAAGTAAATTCATAAAGTATGAGGGTTAATTCCTTATCATACTTTAAGTAAAAGTAAATGTGCGGTAAAGTAAATTCATAAAGTATGAGGGTTAATTCCTCATCATACTTTAAGTAAAAGTAAATGTGCGATAAAATAAATTACTTGCTATATGGACGTTAATTCCGCACCATATCTTAAATAAAATTAAATGTGCGGTAAAGTAAATTCATAAAGTATGAGGGTTAATTCCTTATCATACTTTAAGTAAAAGTAAATTTGCGATAAAGTAAACGTGTTTGTATGGGCACTAATTCTGCTCCATACATTTAAATAAAAGTAAAGGCGTGGACGATAAACCCGCACCACTCTTTTAAATAAATACTGTTGTATGGGTAATAAACCTACATCATACAGTAAATAAAATAAATGTGCGGTAAAGTTAATTTCATAAAGTATGAGGGTTAATTCCACATCATACTTTAAGTAAAAGTAAATTTGCGATAAAGTAAACGTGCTTGTATGGGTAATAAACCTACACCATACAGTAAATAAAATAAATATGGGGTTAAAACCACCACCGAATAAAATAAGAAAAATGTTAGTATTAGTAACGGTCTCCCACTGATAATATGTTTAGTATTACCAAGGGTCCATTTTTGTTAGTGGTTAGTAATAGAAAAGTGAATAGATATAGCATATTATATTACCATCAACTTTTCATATATATACAATGGTTAGTAGTATAAATAATAGTGCAGCACAAAAATTATACCTGAGAGCTTCTCGTGCTGATAACGTGTTGTAAAATAATTGGGATATGTGCGAATATTGAGCTGCACGTAAAGTAGATGAGACACAGTATTTAACGAGGTTCGGCTATGCCTACGTCCCCGGAGAGCAGCAGTAGTAACTTTTCCACTATGTAAAATAATAGGGCTACAACTTTAGTGTTTACAATAAGTATGGCTCACTCAATTTTCTCTCTTGGAGAATTTCTCTCTTGCTCTCTTTCCTCTCAACTCACTCACCCTCTTTCTTCCTTCTCTTCCTTTCTTTCTTTCCTCACTCATTCTTCTCTTCATTTTGGTGTATCTTACAAGTGAATGAGCAAGCCTATTTATAGGCAAAGTAAAAGGCTTCTAATGGAGACATAATGATTTCTCCCCAACATTATAATTTCATCTTTTGACTAATCATCCCACTTCTAACACCATCATTTCTTCTTTTGACTACCATACTCAACACCATCATTTTTCTTCCATCATTTTTCTTTATATGGGCTTCACCAATATTATTTACAACAGATGCTTATATAATTTCATCGATGTCTTATTTTGGGTAAGTGTGTTTTATAGTGGCCTTCAGTTAACTGATCTCTCAAATAACATGAGTTTAGATATAATTGTTACCAAATAAATAGACAGCTACATATTTCCAATTTAATGAGACTTACGTGACTAGCAAGGATGTACAGGTAAAATTTGAGAACATCTTTTATCCAAATTTTCTGAATAGATGATGCGTGAAGATAAATTCGTAAAATCCTACGCAAATATTGAAAGAGAAGAACAAGATTGATAATCGATCTTTCGTAAAAGTATCCAGAACCTTTCACTTTGAAAAAGAGAACTGCAACTGCCACCTGCACAAATGATAATATGGGTAAGAAAAAAATATCTAATTGTGTGCATATATAGGACAAAAGGTTTAGTGTTTGTTACCTGTGGGACGGGAAGGATAGCGAGAAATTCAACTATGAAGTCAAAAGATAACCAAGGCATCCTCAAAGCTAATCCCTTGGCAGCCAACCTTGGATAAGACATAATATTTCTTGATGGCGGACCATAGCGAATCCGATTGTACATGAAGCTCAGAATCGGACACAGTCGCAGTATTTATTCATAATCAACTATTTTATATTGCTTTAATTAATTACTTTTTATGAGTCAATAATTAATATTCTTTTCCAACTTTCAAGAGTGAGTATGAAGTGAGGCATCAAAGGGGTGTTATTCATTTGGTTGTTAGAGCTCGATGATTACTGGTTTGGGTAGAGTAATTCTTCACGCATTTGAGGAGGGTTGCTCTTTTTTTTCTTTTTTTTTTCTTTTTTTAAATTTGGGTTACATTAGAGAAGAGAAACCCTATTGGAATTTGATCCTGGGTGCCATGGAGGGGAGGGAGAATCCACTCACTGTGCTTTCTTTGCTAAATGTATTTTTCACATCCAACTATAAAGGAAACAGAAAACAAAGACTCATTGGTGACCGAAGTGAGTTAATTAATTAAATGGCTCAGCTTGCCTGAGGCACCACACATGCTATTAATTTGTCAAATTACACAAGAAATGTATGATATCCACATTGTGGTTTTGTATATCTTCGGGCTTTTGCCCTCATTTTTCGGTTTTATTTCTCAAAAAAGGAAACCACAAAATGAAAATAAACGTATTCATTAATTCATGAAATGAAGAAAATAGAAATATTCATCTACGATAAAAAATAAACAAACGAACCTCCTCCTGACCTTCATGCTTAGTTTCTTCTTAAAAATTGTTTAGTATCTCATCAATCTTGTTGTAGGAAGTGCCAACTACATGAAGTTTCAACGGCTAAGAGTTGTCTAAACTTCGGATTTTGAACTCCTCTGGAAGATGTCTCTGGAGACCACTAAAGTTTTCAAGTCATTAACTGTGAGAGCAAAGGCTTCTACTTTTTCGGCACATCGGACAGTTTTGAACGAAACAGGTTGGTCATAAAAAGTTTTGGTTTTCGCTGCCCAATCCAGAAGTTGTTTTCCCACAAACATACCTTTCTCAAGAGTTTCAAATGAGGTTGAGGGACATGCCTCTCCAGCAGCCCTAATTGGCAGGTATGCCTGCATAGAGCCTGTTATAATATAGAGCATCGCGTTAAGTGGTTGTCCAGCTTCAACGACCTGGGCATTCTCCTCGAACATCTTTGGCTTGAGATAGTCGCAGATCGTTCCCAACGCTTGATCGTTCATAGTTCGAAGCTCCTTTACCTATATGTACATACATATCAGAAAATTAGATTCTAATCCTCATATAAGTTTCAATTTGGATTACATCCTTCAAAAGGTTAAACATTGATCTCTATCTATTAGATATATATATATATATATATATATATACACATGATCCAATTCAGCATGTATGTTCCAACTGAGTGTTTTTATTGATTTTTTTATTTTTTATTTTTTTTATTTTTTGCCTTCCCATGAATCCATCGTCATAAAATATTTCGTTTGCTATATTCAAATTATTATAGAAGTAGAAATAGAAATGTCTATCGAGGTATTATTATTGCATTGCTTTAAAACATGGATGGTTGTGAAAAAAGGGTAACCAATTAAAGAGGAGATTCTGTGGCATCATTTGTAACTTAATCAAAACAAGCGTACACCTTAGTGGAGTCAAGATGTACGGCTGTTATTTTACTAAGAATTGGTAATATAGCTGGGTTAGTATTAGAGTTTTTGAGTTCAAGTGTTGTGGTTCCCTCCTTAGTGGAGTCGATATGTACGGCTGTTAGTTTTCCTGTTTCAAAGCACATGAATGCATGTATGGGAGATGCATGCATGGTCTACAATTGATGGCTGAAAGGAAGAGAAAAATGGGGGAGCTGCACATGCTTTCGGTGCCTTAGGTTCCCTCCTTAGTGGAGGAATATTTTTGTATGTCATGGTGGTGTTTGTTGCAATGATGGGAAGACATCATCATTTGTCTTTAATGCTGCTGTCTTGGGAAGCCTTTTGACTGGCCATCATTGTGGCTCTTCTAGCATGTACGTGGGCTGTTTTTGGGAGGTGAAAATCACCCTTCCTTTTATGGTTTATAAAAGGGGAGGCTGCATGCAAGTGGGAGTGTGCTTGTGTTGCATCAAAGGCATGAGAGAGTTGTGGGCTGGTGTGCATGTGAGCCGCACCAAAGGAGAGAAAGCATGCAAAGGTGCGTGGGCTGCTGTGCTTCAGCTGCACCAAGGCAAGGGAGAGAGAGCACGGCAGAGAGGGAGTGGACTGCTTGTGAGATGCAAGCAAGCAGTCCCACGAACTCCTGGAGGATGTTTCAGCTGGGAGTTAGCTGGGTTCATCAAGGGTTCAAGAGAGGGTATATCTCTTGGGGTGAGAGTGATTTTCACATGTATGAGAGAGGGTGTGCAAGGGGTGTATCCTATTGGATACGGGACTCAGGTGTGTGTATAAAACTCTTGAGTGGTTATTCTTCTACTTGTGTCTTTCTCATGTTATAGTGAAGGTGGTCACTCTCCGGGGACGTAGGCAGGTTATCTGTCGAACCTCGTAAATTCTCGGTGTGTTCTCTCATATATTTACTCATTGTCATCTTGGACTTCTTGGTTTATTTATCTTTATTTCTTACATCGGGTTCGCTGTGACTAGGGGGAAACCGGTGTGTCCCCAACATGAAGCCCCTTAACTCTTCCATTCACTTTCAATCACTATTTCTCTATCCTTAACTTTTTCTTTCGTTTTTTGTGCCTATGGAAAATTCTCACGACACCAACCCTTAGTCCTCTTATTCTGACGTTATCCATCAGCCTTCTTTTTCGAACCAAAAAAAAAGAAAAAAAAGAAAAAAAAAAAGAGAGAGAGAAAGGAACTTACTTTTTTCAGCATCTCCGTGCAGAAATGGCGCCGCATAATGCTTCTCCCACATTCGTCAAGAACAGAGAAGATATAATTCACATCCACTTCAGCATGTATGTTTTCTTTCAATTTGTTTTCACTAAAAGCATGCATAATACCTATCGCCACATCATCAGAAATGCCATTTATTTCCATCCACAAAAATATCGCCTCTAGTTTCTCACGTATCTTCGGGTCAGCAGCAATTTTGAGAATGCCAGCTGTTTCAAATTAGTGGCAACTACATGAGTAAACAAAGAAAAAAAAAAAGAAGAGGTGCCAAATATTTCAAGTTTCAAAAGGTAAGGATTGTCTAAACTTCACCTTTTGACTTCATTGGGAAGATGTCTCCGGAGAGCACTAAAGTTTCCAAGTCATCAACTGTGAGAGCAAAGGCTTCTACTTTTTCAACACATCGGACAGATTTGAACGAAGCAGGTTGGTCATCAAACGTTTTGGTTTTTGCTGCCCAATCCAGAAGTTGTTCTCCAACAAACATACCTTTCTCAAGAGTTTCGAATGAATGAAATGCAGACTACCGTTTGGCCAAAAAAATAAATAAATAAATAAAAACATACCTTTCTCAATAGTTTCGAATGAGGTTGACGGAACTACTTCTCCAACATCCGCAATTGGCAGGGACACCTGCATAGAGCCTGCTATAATATAGAGCATCGCATTAAGTGGCTCTCCCACTTCAACAACCTTGGCATTCTCCTCGAACACCTTGGGCTTGAGATAGTCGCAGATCATTCCCAATTCACGATCGTTCATATGTTGAAGCTCATTTGCCTATATATGTATATATCAGAAAATCAGATTCTAATCGTCATCTAATTTTCAATTTTGATTAATTCCTTATAAGAGATTCAAGATTGATCTTTATCCATTATCCATTATCCATCTCAGCATGCTGAGTGTTTTTATTGATTTTTTTTTTCTTCCCATAATACCATAGTCTTCCAATATATCGTTTGGATGAGCTCCACCACAATTTTAAGAAGTCAATCTTTGTTCCTTAGAGAGTGAATATTGTGCCTAATCACATACTACTGCCGAGATTATATGGCTATGCTCTTTTATCAAAGTTTTAAATTTCTTCCATGACAAACCTCCCCCTCTCTCAGCTAATCCCATATTTAATGCCCGCACCAAACACGTTAAAATTGACTACCATTATATCCGACAACTTATCACCAGTAACTCCATTTCCATCAGCCATGTTTCCTCTCCTTATCAAATTGCTGACACCTTCACCAAGAGCTTACCTAAAGCCCAATTTCAACACTTGAGTTCCATGCTTATCATTGTCTCAACACAACTCCGCTTGAGAGCGTATGTTAAGAAACAAAACAATCAAATCATCCAACGACTAGAAAGAGAAGAAAAAAAATACTTAAGGCACTCAACAAACTTGCACCCGAACCAGCAAGTAGCCAGCTCACACAGTACCTACGTGGAAGGGATATGGATGAGCCAAGGCCTATTCTTCCTTGTATTCCTTTGTTCTAATTCTATAGACTTCTTGTATAGGAAAATATATAGGGTTTGTTTGTTCTAATTCTCACACAGTACCCTAAAATATATACGTTTTTCCTTTGTGCAAATGAATGACAGTGAGAGATATATTATTCTTGTAATAAACCCTAGCAGCAAACATCTCAACATAGAAACAAGTGGTGTTAAAAAGGGTAGCCAATTAAAAGAGAGATTCAATGGCAGCATTTGATTCAAAAATTTAATTTTAGTTAGAGTTGTAACATAAGTGGGTTATTATATATAGAGCCTTCAGGTTGCAAGGATCTATTTTTATATGACTCTGAAGAGTTTTATATATATAGATTCAGAAACATACTTTTGACAACAACCAAAAAAAAGAGAGAAAGAGGAACCTACTTTTTTTAGAGTCTCCATGCAGAAATGACGCCTCACAATGCTTCTCCCGTATTCTTCAAGAATAGAGAAAATATAATTCACATCCACTTCATCATCTATTTTTTCTTCCAATTTGTTTTGACTAATACCATGCATAATATCTATCGCCACATCATCAAAAATGCCATTTCTTGCCATCCACAAAAATATTGCTTGTAGTTTCTCATGTTTGTCATGTATACGCAAAGCAGCATAAATAGTGCGAAAGTCACCTGTTTCAAATTAGCGCCAACTACATTATAAAAATAATAAAATAATAAAAAGAAGCGCCAACTATTTCAAATTTCAAGGATTGTCTAAACTTCACCTTTTGACATCTTGACTTTGATGTTCACTAAAGTCATCAACGGTGAGAGCAAAGGCTTCTACTTTTTCGGAACATCGGATAGTTTTGAACGAAACAGGCTGGTCATCGAAAGTTTTGGTTTTTGCTGCCCAATCCAGAAGTTGTTCTCCAACAAGCATACCTTTGCCAAGAGTTTCAAATGAGGTTGAGGGATGTGCATCTCCAACATCCCTAATTGGCAGGTATGCCTGCATAGAGCCTGCTATAATAATGAGCATTGCGTTAAGTGGCTGTCCCGCTTCAACCAAAATCTCATTCTCCTTGAAGATCTTTGGCTTGAGATAGGGGCAGATCATTTGCAAGTCTTGATCATTCATATTTTGAAGTTCCTTTGCCTATATATATATATATATCAGAAAATTTAACCATAATCCTCATACAAATTTTATTTGTCATATTTTAGACAATGAATAATAGTATTTTATGTACATTTTTTTATAGGTAACATACAATTTTATTTGTCTATTTCTGTATCTGACTTATAGGTAGTCTTCTAATTTATGTTCCTAACATATAGGTAGTATTCTAATTTATGTTCATGACTTATAGGTAACACGATTTATCACTAAGTTTTTTTCGTTGCTAATAAGAACACTATTTACCTATATGTTAGGTACGTATTTAATGTGGGCGATTGCCTAATTGATTAGTATAATATAGAGGCCTTTACTTCAATTGATTAATTTGTACTTTACCCATATATTAGGTAAATATTATCAATGAAAGAATTCCAAATTTAAATTATGAAATTCAATTACAAGTAAATAATTCATTAAATTTAGATTTTCAATGTTTTCCTTATGTATCTCAAAGGGTAAAATCGACACAATAAAAAGAGTAATAAAAGTCAAATGACCTACATCTAAAACCAAAAACACGCGGACTAAACCCAATGACAGCTAATCGTTTTGAACCTAGATCTAAGAACCCCTTCTTTAATCCTCTTTTTTAACCCCAGCTCCTACCCTTTCTTCTTATCATCCCCTAGTCGCAATTCAACATGCGTCTAACCTCTTCCCCATTAAGCATCAAAAACACAATTACATGCTTTGGAAAGAGCTTACCCTATCCTTCAAACCTATGATATGATAGGTGTGCTTGATGGCACAGAACCATGTCCACCCACAGTTCCTCCTTGATACTGATGGTCATCCCACCAAGCAAGAGAACCCATCTTTTACCCATGGATCAAGAATGAGCGCACGTGTTGCATTTGGATTCATGCTTCTTTATCTAAGACCATTCGACCCTACATTGTAGGCTCATGAACAGATAGAACGTTAGCTCGACTATCTTCAAAACATCAAACACCTTGCAGACAGCTTGGCTGCAGCTAGCGCTCCTCTTGTACTCAGATTTTATTGGTCATGCCCTACATTTCCATTAGACTGTGCCTAGATCCCATCTCCACAAAGGAGATTCTTGGCCTTCTTTACAATAACTACTCTTGAGATTGTTCGTGTTTTTACAAAACCCACAAAGTCCTAGACATTACACAAACATCCCTCAGATTTCAAAATAGTTTCACATAACTTTATAAATCCAAAAAGACAAAACAAAACCACTGAAATACTGTTCATGATAATAGAATACTTTGAATACCCCCTTAATTCATATCCATTTCATATAATAAAATTAAAAATTAAAAACCCTACTATCATACTTACACCAAGAAAAGAGAGAGAGGAAAGGGAACCTACATTTTTCAGCTTCTTCCAACAAATATCGTGTCTCATAATTTCTCTCTTATCCTTATTAAGAACAGAGAAGATATAATTCACATCCACTTCACCATCTATGTTTTTTTCCAATTTGTTTTCTCTAATACCACCCAAAATTCTTCCAACCGTATCATTTGAAATGCCATGCATTTCCATGCACTTTTTTATCTTTTTTTTTTTCTTATCTATCTTCCGTCCTAACTCCTCCTTATCCAACGATTTTTGGAGTGCTTGTTGCATATATATCTGTTTCATAACAAACAAGAAGCTAGTTCGTCATATTAAATATGCATAAACTATACATTCATGTAGTGGGTGTAAGTTTAAACTGTTATCGTCCCTCTCAATAGGAGATATTTTATATAAAAAAGCATAAAAATAGCCATTCACTGAAAAGGAAAAGGATAAAGGAATATGTAATCGAACCCATACTATGGACAAAATTTGAAAAATACGGTCAAGCTCGAGGCGCTAATGCGAAATGTACTGGAGCTGAATTATTTTGCATACAAACTCTTCAAAACTTGCATTTTTATCATTCCGTCTATTCCAAAAATCTATTTTAATATCTGAGTTTTTAGTTTCATTAATTCCGTTATTGACTTGGCAAACGTTAACATTTTAAGCCACTTTGTCAGTTTTATGTTAAAAATTTATTAAAATATTCATTAAAATAAAAAACGAAGTAAGATATCACCCGAACTACCAAACCCCATCCAAAAAAAACCACATTTTTCCTTCTTCCCATAATTTTATTGTCTCTGTTGTTTATGTATGGATTTATTTTTCTCGTGTTTGAGATTTTGGTTTTGGTGTCTATGGATTTCAAGTGGTGACTGGGTGTGGAGTTTCTGGTTACTTTATTCGGATAGCTGCGGCTGGAAGCAGATCGGATTGGTGGAATTGAGTGTGGATTTGTGGTGGCGGGTATGGCTAGGGGCGATCAGATTTGGACATAGAGGAGGATAAATCAGGGTGGGGATATGCGGAGGAAATGGTGGCCACGGGTTGGGGGGTGGCAGTTGGCGATGGGGAAGGGTTGGGTTTTGGTGGGAGTGGGAGTGGGAGCGGTGGGAGGAGTGGTGCTGGGGGTTGTCGGGTTCAGGTTCTAGGGGCTGTTTTTTTTTCTCGTAAATAATCTTATTTTATTATTAAAATTTATAACATAAGTTTATGTATATTTATTAATTTTAAACTAACTAATTAATATTTCAATATTTTTTTATAAATGAAATAATGTTAACATTTGACAAGTCAGTGACCAAATTGATGAAAATCCTTTCACACGCGAATAACTGAATAATAATTTAAAAATTTTACTAATATCAAGAGATTAATTCATCAACAAAAAAAGAAAATATTCATCATGATTCTTTTTTTTTTTTTTTATAAAAAATTATCATGAACATGATTCAACACCAGCGTACCTGTAGGTTTCCAAGGAGATATAAAAATAATAGGAAAATATTCATCATGATTCTTTTTTTTTTATTTATAAAAAATTATCATGAACATGATTCAACACCAGCGTACCTGTAGGTTTCCAAGGAGATATAAAAATAATAGCAGGCCAATCAAAGAAACGATAATTGCAAAGCAGTTTTCCCACACATAGCTACTTGTTTGCATATTCGTACCAAAGTTACTGCAACAACCAATTAAGTATTTAATATATTGATATGAAATATTTAGGATATACAGAGAGTCTTAATTAACAGATTCTTCAAATATAGTAATGATCTATTGGACTACAGGGATTCAAGAGATTTGTGGTCACTCATTGTTGGATGTAAATTCAACGGTTCACTCACTCTTGTACTCTTTTTAAAAAACTTTTTTGAACCATTGAATTTACATCCAACTGTGGGTGACCACAAATCTCTTAGACTCCTGTGGTCCAAGAGATCAGAACTGTCCTCAAATAACCCTTTATTACTCTTTTTTGGGTATTTCTTCAAATATCATCCTTACAAAAAATTACTTGAATCAAAATCCATTTTACCACTCAATGATGGTTGTCATTTTAATATTTTCTTGAAATACTGTATTTGTCAAGGATGATTTATGAATCAAGACGTGAAAAATAGATAATTTGAATTGTTAAAATAAAATTTGTAATGACCCAACAAGCTGTCCTTCAGACAAAGTATCTCTTGGGCGGTATCCATGTAACCACAAATAGGAAAATAAAGGTGCCAATGAGAAGAAAACTACACAACTATTTTCTCATATCTCTCTTTTCTTACTAGAGAAATTTTAGGGATTTCGAAAATAAATCATGTTCAATAAATTCCGGATTTTTGAAATGCTAGGAATTAGGGATTATTTGAGAAAAAAAACTGCTTGTAACCAAAATGACATATAGTTTTGTAAATAAATGATAATACCTAAACCACTTTTATCCTACAGGGCATCCATTTTAAAAGTTCTGTTTTAGTTAGAAGTGGAAAAGTATATGAAATTCCTCTACACTATCAATAGCTTAAAACACACACACACACACACATATATATATATATATATATGCATACCTTAGATTTCTGACGCCCCACCATACGCAGTAAAAGAACTTGGTTGGAAAATGCATTGATCTTGTGATTCCATATTGAATGGCATCAAGAAATATTCCAAAATTAAATACGGTAGCATTTGGTGGATTTGACGGGCATAACTCATTTAGGAAGGTGATATTTCGTGAAGTACTGCCACTGCAATAATCAGTGGCTCCACAACTTATAGCATTTTCACAGAATTGATGCCAGCATGATATCTCTCGTTGAATAGAAAAGAAATACCAAAAACCTCCAAGTACCTAATCACAAAATGTTTATTCATGATTAGATCATCTTCAAAAAGATTAGTCCAATTTTGATTAATGATTGTGAATATGTCAATAATCACTTTTATGGAGAATCACTTCTCCCATGTGCTTTTCAGCAAAATCACTTGAAATAATTATATGAAAAAGCACGTGGAAGGTGTTTCTCTCTATAAGTGATTATGGTCCCAAAGAGCCCTTGGTTGTGTAGCAGTTACAAAGCTAAAGATTAGACATAAAATTGTGATTTATGAGTCATGGCGATAAAAAACTTACATGACTAGAAAGAACGTAGAAGAAAAAATATAATGCAGCTTGAACCCCTGTTTTGGGTTTGTTCTTGAGATATTTACTGAATCTGTAGATTAAGAAAACCCTGGCCGGATAATGCATAACAAGGAACACGTTCACGGTGGTCACTCTTTGGCCGAAATGTCCAGAGCCTGCTGACTTGAAAAAGAAAACTACTATTGCCAACTGGGAAAAAAAAAACAGCTGGTTTAGAGAAGAGTGAATAAGCAAAATCTAACTATGTACGCATAGAGAAAAGGTTGACCTTGACTGATTTTCCGTTTAAGACAAGCAAAATCTAAAAATTTCAAGTACAACTATGCAGACGAAGGTAAAACAACATCTTATAAGTGGTCTGGTCTCAAACTACACACCAAATTAATGTAGCGACACAATTTAGACTGATTTGATTTAGGCCTCAAACTAGTAGCACAAACGAATCAAACCAATCCATTTGGTGACGATTTGTGAGTTTTATGCATGTGTTGGTATATTAATTTTTGTCTTCCTGTCGGTTTTCTTGACTGCATACTAATAAAGCAGAATGCTAAAATCAATTTTCTGCTCATGCATTTTCTTCATTTACACACGTGAGATCTTCACTTTGACCTTTTGTTTAGGTAGATTATGTGTATCTTATAATATTAATACCTACCTCATCACCCACATAGCTCCAACAGTTGATGTGGCATTGAATAAGTGTAATACAAGGGTTTTTTTAAAAAACATTTTTAGCATGAAATAGGTATATCTCCTAATTAAAAGCATATTTAGGAACTCAAACGTTTGCATTATTTAAGCAACAAAAGTTGAGATTTCAATCTCTTACCTGTGGGATGGGAAGGATAAGGAAAGCGCCAATTAATATACTCAAAAAGCTGAAGACAAGTATTACAAGTATTCCAAGTATTCCAACGAGGAATACAAAAGCACCAACCTCTGGCACCCGAATCCAGGGCACCCAACTTATAAGCACTCCACCAAGTAGCATAAACACATGATTTATAGTATGCAGTACGAAAGCGGCATCAGGAAGTGCTCGCAAGCAAAGAGCTGCAGTCTTCAACCTTTTGTCTATTCCAAGGCACTTGTTCTTCTCATCGATGACTGGAATGTAAAAGAACAAAGGATCTATTGACACTGCAATACATGATATTATAAATGCATTTTTCCTCGTTAATGGAGAAAAGAAGACGCGCCAAAGAAGTCCCTTCTTTTTCATTTCATGATTGTAGTATTCGTCGCCGAAATCGAAAAACTTGCTGATAAGAAACGATGTCATAAGGGAAAAGAAAAACGAATCATATGTACAAACGACTTTTAGTAGCATCCATATTCTGAATTTAAAACAATACGATCAATGTTTTTTTTCTTTCTAAAATTCATAATGCAGCTTGCCTTTGTTTTGGTTTTTTTTTTTCACACATTATTCAAATTAAAAAAATATTACAGCTTACCCTTGTTTTGGTTTTTTTCTTCAATTTATAGGTTTTAGGATTTATATATAAAATCAATATAAGAAATGAGTTATATTATAAATTTCTTTTAATTAATTAACATATATAAGAAAACAATAATGAATAATGAGAATCAATAAACCTAAATCGTAAAAAAAGACTAGCAAGCTAAGTACCAGCTCGAAATAAATCTAACTACACTATAAGGATGGTCACCTGAAAGACTAGCAAGCTATATACATATACTAACCTCATGAATTTGGGCACAAATATGCGAACCAACAGAATAATCTGAATGAGAATCCTGAAATATAAACGACTGCAGGTTAGTTTGTCCTTTTGATTTCTTGTATTTACTTACTTCAATATAGGCATAAATTAATTAAGAGTTTAACATATATAAGAAAACAATAATGAATAATAAGAACCAATAAACCTTTTGACCAAAAGTTATATGCATATACTAACCTCACGATATCGGCCACACGTCCGAGAACATGAATAATAACCTCAGCGATAGTCCTGAAGTATAAACAATTGCATTAGTAAGTGGTTTTCCTACTTATTTCTTCAACAAAAGTCATCTTAAAATAAATATTTCTGATTACCCTTTTTGGTTTTCGTATAATCCAACCTGAACTAGTCAGGAAATAAAAGACAAAAAAAAAAAAACAATATATCTCAAAATAATAATTCTTGATGTAACTAATGGTGGATTAAGGTGATCTCATTCGATAGTTCAATCAAATCCAACAAATCAAAGACAATAAAAACTTAAAATCCGGTTTAATACTTTGGGTTAAAATAGACCCCATATGTATAATATGTGGTAATTTTGAATTTTTCTCTCCAAATAAATCCTATATGTATAATATGTCATGTTAAAATGGACCAATTTTTTCATTTTCATGCGCTTGAAATAGGCAGGACAATTTCATTTTGAAAGAACCCAGTGTGCGAACCAAACGCAGGTATTGCTACAGCCCACGTGGCCCCCCATATTCATGAATTAAGCTGTAATAAATCTAAAATAAAAATAAAAAAAAGACTAGCAAGCTAAGTACTAGCTCGAATTAAATCTAACTAGTATCTTGCTAAACTGTAAGGATGGTTATCTGAAAGCCCTAAAAGGTATGTATATATATGTACATATTCTAACCTCACGATTTTGGCCACAAATGCGAGAATGCCCACAATAATCTGAACGAGAGTCCTGAAAACAATATAGGCATAAATTAATTAACATATATAAGAAAACAATAATGAATAATAAGAACCAATAAACCTTTCGACCCAAGGTTATATGCATATACTAACCTCACGATATGGGCCACACGTGCAAGAACATCATTACTATTCTCAGGGGCGATAGTCCTGAAATATAAACAATTGCATTAGTAAGTGGTTTTCCAACTTATTTCAGATTACCCCTTTTTGGTTTTTGTATAAACCAACCTGAACTAGTCAGGAAATAAAAGACAAATACTAGTGATTAGTGAAACCACAAATTTTGATTCTTATTACTGCGAACCAAACGCGCGTAGTGCTACAGCCTACGTGGCTTCCCCAATATTCGTGAATAAAGCTGTAATATATATATATATGCATTAGAAAAACAAATGACGACTTACCTGGAACTTGAAGGGATGGTTACCTCTCCCCCTTCCTCATCCATGGAAACAGAGGATGTGTGTGAATCGAAGAAGACCAAACGAAAAAAATCTGGAGAGAAAAACTGATTTCTATTTGTCTGTATATGAATGAACAATCGCATGCATTGAATGAACAATTGCTTTTTATACAGGACAATAACAAAACTTGATGAGCTGAGCTGGAAAGTTGACTCTAGTCAGCTAATACCTATCTACAGAGAACAGGTAAAGTTTAGTTTTGAGCTATTAACGATAAAAAGTAAATGAAGCAACTATTGTAATTGAGCTGTTAATTCCTTTTGGATATTGTAAGCAAGGTGTGAAACTTCGATCACTTCTGAATTATCGGGGTCTCAAAATACATAAATTTTTATGGAAATTTCGATATCGGTGAAGATTGAATAAAAATTATGAAAATTGTTATACAAATATGTAAATTTTTAACGAAACTTTAAGACATGCTTATTTAACCAGTAATATACTAATTCAACAAAATAAAATGATAAAACTTAATGACATGGTGGACTTATATGGTTGAGATTACATATCAATTTTGCACTGATAAACTGTGTTACTTACAAAATATGCTCACTAATTCATAAGATTTGATTGTATACACACCAATTTCATTTAAGTTTAATTATTTTTTTTAATGAATGAACAACCTTTTTAGGAGACGCTAAACTATAGGCGATAATTTAAATTACAAAGAGGAAAGGGAATTTCCCACACACACTACCAATTTGCCATGGGATGTGCAATTAGTTAATTCAAAAACAATAGAAAAGTTATTTATGCATATGTACAAAGGCCAGATTACTGTGGCTGATAATATTTGAGGGTATAAGCATGTCATTTGGCATCTAGACCAAATCAGTCCTAAAAACAAAAACAAAAACAAAAACAAAAACTTGTCATTTGGCTTTGGGTTTCATGTTCTGGAGACTCCTCTCATATCATACGTACGAAAAGTTATTGTAATATACCCCGAAAATTGAATAAACAATTCCCCAAACCAGAAGAAAAGAACAAACTTACTTTTGTTTCCGAAAAGAAAAAGAAGAAAAGAAAAAGAAGAAAGATGATGTTACAAGAATAAAGCCTTGAGCCTTGAGGTTGCAAGAGTTGCCCCTACAACGCTTTTACTGTGAACTTTGGGGAAACATGTTACACGAAAGTAGCATATCATATACTCTTGTGATGAGAGATAGAATACAAGGGTAGGAAACATGTTACACGAAAGTAGCATATCATAGACATATTCGTTGCTTCTCAATCATTCCACTTCTGGCGTAACGGAAATATATGTAGATATTAGCCAGGCAGCTTGACCTGAAACAAATACAATAATTAAACCACTAAAGATTTATACAAACTCAAACTGGTGAGTTTGAGGGAAAATGGGGAGATAAATAATCAACTGGAGGGCAGCTAGCACCAAGAAAATAGTGTCCCAAAAAAAAATGTACTTTGATAATGTCTAGCAAATGAGTGAACTAACAGTCTATTTGTTTGACAGGAATGTTAAAAGGGGATTAGGAATTGTATTTCTTTTTATTTTGGAATGGAATGATCTTTTACTTTCGGTCTTATTTTATCTTTGGAATACTCAGGAAACCGAAAAAGGAAATAGTTTACATTTCCATTATTTTATCCTTTACTTGTTTTCAGAGAAAGTTAAAAATTTTAAAAGAAATAAGGGGCTTTATGGAACAAATATCCCCATCCTATAACCACAAGGTGTGGTGCAGTTGGCAAATTGCCTCCTCCAGCTGGCGGACTGCCTGGTGCCTCAATGACAGGGGTTCGAATCCAATTAGAAATACTTTGTGATCAGAGATAAGCCGAACCCCCAAACGAGGATTAATCCCAAACTTTGAATTGGAGACACCCAGTCGTATTTACCCCCAAGTGTAAAGAAAATATATATCTCCAAGTCTACGACTACATGTACAAATTTAATGAAGATCAAGTTCAAGTATTACACTTGACTAGGTATACGCAACATTCATACTATAGGGAAGAAGCCAGGGAAAAAAAATTTCTTCATTTTAATTTGCTCCATTGGCTTTAAATATCATAGTCTAAGAAAATTTATATTACCTTCACAGTCCTCTTGGGGTTATTAATTTAGGTGCAATAATATAAATAGACAACATGAATAATATGTCACGGGTCTAGAGTAGTATTAATAAATACATACACATGTTATTAAATACATACACATATTATAATATGGATGAATTGGTAAGACTACGCGAACACCTTAGAATTTCTTCTATTTAAGCTCACAAGTTTTGCATCAGCGTCCATGTTGTCTAGCAAGTTTTGATTTATGTTTGGCATCATTTTTATCTTCTTATACTCAAGCAGACAATTTCTGGACATCCAGTACCGTATCTCGCCCTCTTTCCCCTTCTCAACCTCCAAAAGATTTGTACTTGTCAACTGCTGCATACATGTCTGTTTCGATCCCAATGAAAAAAGAAAAAAATTCAGTTTATATATGATTAACAAGTTATAATGTAAAGATATAACATCGCCAACATACCTGAACGTTTCCAATGAGATATGAAAATAGTAGTAAGCCAATAGCAGAAATAAGAATTGCAAAGCAATTTTCCCACAAGTAATTGCTCGTTTTAAGATCCGTGCCATAATTACTGCAAATCAATTGATGATATCAAGTAATTACTAATTAATAAGAAGCGCAGAAGTTAATGTAATACTTAGTTACAGTAAGAAAATCTAAGGAAGACAATCTGAACTACAGCTGAAACAGGAAACTTTTGTTCAAAATATGTATGCAAACCTCATATTTCTGAAGCCCCACCACATAGTGTAAAAGAACTTTGTTGAGAAATTTACTTGGCCTGCAGTGTTACCAGATTGAAGAGCTTCAAGAAATAATCCAAAGTCAAACTGCTTTGCATTTGCTGGATTTATAGGACATTTTTCATTTAGGAATGTGATATTATTTGTTGAATGACTAGTGTCAATCTCATGGCAATAATGAATAGCTTTGCATCCTTCAGGACTTTTGCAAGCCTCGTGCCAACATATCGTCCCTCGTTGAATAGAAAGAAAGTACCAAATAGCTCCAAGCATCTAAAAACACCAAGAAATTAACTAATTATTCAAGAAAATTCCATAAGGATACATCGTTGTAAGAAGAAATCAAGCAACAAAAGTAAATTATCATGAAAATGTGAAAAATAAAGCTTATGCGATGCTTATATAATTTCATTCGATGTCTTATTTTGGGTAAGTGTGTTTTATAGTGGCCTTCAGTTAACGGATCCCTCAAATAACACGGGTTTATATATAATTGTTACCAAATAAATAGACAGCAACATATTTCCAATTTGATGAGACTTACGTGACTAGCAAGGATATAGAGGTAAAAGTCGAAAACGCCTTTAATCCAAATTTTCTTAATACAGGATGCGTGCAAATAGATTCGGAAAATCCTGGGCAAATATTGAAAGAGAAGAACGAGATTGATAATCGATTTTTCATAAAAGTATCCAGAACCTTTCACTTTGAAAAAAAGCACTGCAACTGCCACCTTCACAAATGATAATATGGGTAAGAAAAAAAATCTAGTTGTGTGCATATATAGGACAAAAGGTCTAGTGTTTGTTACCTGTGGGACGGGAAGGATAGCGAGAAATTCAACTATGAAGTCGAAAGATAACCAAGGCATCCTCAAAGCTAATCCCTTGGCAAATTTAGCCAACCTTGGATAAGACATAAAATATTTCTTGATGGCGGTCCATAGCAAATCCGATTGTACATGAAGCTCAGAATTGGGCACGGTAGCAGTATTTTTTTTCTTATCCGGACTTCGAATTTTAATAACAAATTCGGATTAAGAAGGGGATATCTGAAAGTGAACGCAGAATAAGAGCTGCATTCCTCACAGTTTTGTCCTCTCCAAGGCACTTGTTGCACTCATCGATGATTGGCATGTATAAGAACAAAGGGTCCAATGCGACTGCAACGAATGATAATAATAAAAATATGTAAGCTGGCTTTACCATACGGAAAATACTTGCTGCTGTTGTTGACGATGCTGTTTTCATTGGAGTTGGATTCTTGCTACTTGGCTCTTGTCCCACAACACTGTCTGAACCTGTTCCTAGTGTAATGCTCCTCACCAACAGAAATGAATTTTAGAAAAGCGGAAACAGAAAAAGGGAAAAGGAAAAGGAATATATAGATTTCAATTTATTTATTTTTTTTAATTATAGAGGAAATCGATAATTATATTCATAAATTAGCTAAGCACAAAGAACATACACTACTACAAAAAAGCAAAAAGACGACGGTAAATCACCGTCGTGTATTTGGTTTTTCAATGGTCGTGGAATCCACCGTCATCTTTTCCCTCATAAACCACGACGCTAAATAACCGTCGTTGTTAAACAATACAACGTCATCAAAAAATACAAAACGACGTCTTTGTACTGCAAAAAGATCTAAAAAAAGCAATCGAGGATGATAATAGACGACCAATTCTCTAAAAAGACCGTCGTTAAAAAGGGAAAATATGACACATATTAAGAGAACAAGGCCGCAAGATAGACATACAACGACGACAATAAAAATACGCCGACGTTAAATATAATTTTCACGACAATAAAAAATATGACGTCTTTAAATACATTAGAAGACGACGTTATTGATACCTACTACGTCGCACATATAAACACAACCGTCGTACAATTAATTTTCCACTTCGATTTTTCGATAAAAGATGACGTGGAAATAGTTGTCAGTATCATTATTTACGACGTATGTGTTTCTATAGTAGACGTTGAAAAACTAAACAACGTCAGTTACAAATATATGAGAGTCGTATTAAAAAATTTATACGTCCTATTTTCAGAAACAAACAACGACCATAAATATTAGACGTTGTTAAATACAACAACGTCGGAAAACAATAAAAACAGACGTGTTTAGTCTGCTAAAGTTCTACAACGTCTCTTATTTACAAAAAACCGTCGTGAAATAAATTTTCCACTTCGATTTTTCTAAAAAAGATGACGTGGAAATAGTTGTCAGTGTCATTATTTACGACGTATACATTTATATAGTCGACGTTGTATTTATATGTATTCATTACTCACGACGCACTTAATAATATAGACGACGTTGAACGTCTAAACAACGTCGGTTCCAAATAAATGAGAGCCGTATTACAGAACATATAGACGGCGTAGATTATGATGGGAGCCGTATTACAAATAACGTCGTTTAATTGTTATTAGACGGCGGTTATAATGAATTTCCGTCGGAATTAATTTCGTTCCTCTTCGTTTATAAAAGAACTTGCGACGTGGAAAATGTATGATGACGTCGTATTTTTTAACGTTCAGATTATATATCTCGTTTTTTAGACGTCGGTATTATGGGATTGGAGTCGTGTTATTTTGAATTACATGGCGGTTCTTTATCCTTCACCGACGTGATATCCTGAATAATTGCTTCACAATAGCGTCGTGGTTCTTCATTGTTACGTTGCTTTAAGACGTCGGTAAATATGCTGAATAACTGATTCACAATAACGTCGTGTTTTATTTGAACGTAGAAAGTGAAGAAATCACATTACAATATATTACAAAATTAATGTCATACACTGCCAATTACATAAGCATCATTCAATCCATATATCTTCACACCCATCTCGAATATTTTGACCGCCTAACTCACCTACCAGTTCATCAAATGTGTCAACATTTGGCATCCCTCTAGTAAATGGCTCACACTCAATTATCACATCACCTAATACTTCATCACCAATAACATCATTATATTCTCTACTAGGCATTGATAACACTACCGACCAACCACGATGCATCGGGTCGTCAACAAAAAATATTTGTTTGACTTGAGAAGCCAAAACAAATTGGTCATTCCTATGTCCAATTTTACTCAAATCTACAAGGGTAAATCCAAGTTCGTCGACTACAAGACCAGAACTATCTATCCAATCACACCTAAAGACTGGGATTGTAAACTTTTGGTAGTCAAGGTCCCAAATTTCTTGAATGACACCATAGAAACCCATATTTGAGAGAATTGGGTTTTTATCCTTGGCACTAGCAACTTGCATGGTATGTGCAAGTAAATAAACTCCACTATTTTGAGTTGTCCGCACATCATCTTGTGCCTTGATATTGAATTTAATACCTTTAATAAGATAGCTCCTATATAATGGCACTGACATGTTTGGACCAGCTGCTAGCCACCTTAAATTTTCTGATACGCCATGATTGTCTTCCTCAAGTTCACTTTGAACCTGCAAATTAATCATATCTTAATTCATCCTAACATATAAATAAGAAGAAAATTAAAAGAGAAATACGTTATTCAACAACATATACCTTGAAGCGTAGCCATTGAATGAAAGTGCTATTGTGCTTATCCTGCAGCCACTTTGTTCTCTTTCTAAATTTTGGATAAGCAGTCTTGATGTGGATCATATGTTGCCTACATGACACGAAAAATTCAAGCATTACGGTCCCAAATATATAAGATAAACATAAGAAATAATTTTAAATGGAAACTTAAAGAATAAAACTCATACGTACTCGATATAAGGTAGGACTTCCTCCGTATTCTCCAAGACATATAGATGTGCTTGATTCAACAGGTCCTGATCAACTACGCTCACTGTGCAACCTGATAATGGCTTTGAAACTCCCATCTTTTGGCTTGAAGGCACTCCAACTGTACTAACATCAGATAAATGCTGAGTACAAAACTCTACCGCTTCTTCAGCTATATACCGCTCAGCAATGCAACCTTCGGGACGAGTACGATTCTGAACATACCCCTTCAGCACTTTCATATATCTTTCAAACGGATACATCCACCTAAAATATACTGGCCCACATAGATGAACTTCTCTGACAAGATGTACTACTAGATGAACCATGATATCAAAGAATGAAGGGGGAAAGTACTTCTCAAGCAAACACAGAGTAACTACTACATCTTCTTCCAACTTATCTAGCTTGGAAACATCAACAGTCTTTGCACATATAGCATTGAAGAAGAAGCACAAACGAGTTATTGCATACCTTGCAGGCTTCTCCAAAACAGAACGAATTGCCACAGGGAGCAATTGTTGCATTAAGGTATGACAATCATGTGATTTAAGGCCAAGAAGTCTTGAATCTTGTACAGATACAAGATTTTTAATATTTGAAGAATAACCTTCAGGGACCTTCATACCATAGAAAGAATTGCAAACCTCTCTCTTCTCTGCTCTTGACAAATTCCAAGGCCCAGGAGGCAAACGAGTACGTCTTTCTCCATACTCGGGTTGCAAATCAGTTTTGACCCCCATGTTCAATAAATCTAATCGAGCAGCAATCCCATCTTTATTTTTTCCAGGGATCTCCAGCAATGTACCAATGATACTATCGCAAACATTCTTCTCAATGTGCATAACATCTAGGGCATGCCTCACAGGAAGGTATTTCCAATACTCGAGATCAAAGAATATTGATTTCTTCTTCCAACAAACTTTGTCACCATTTTCAACCATATGCAGCACTTCTTCTCCGGTTAATGGCTCTGGAGGTATGCCATATTCAGGTTTCCCATTAAAAGCTGCACGTTGCCTCCTATATGGATGATTGATTGGTAACCATTTTCTATGCCCAATGTAACAAATTTTGTGGCCATTTTTCAACCTGTGACTAGGTGTATCATCGCCGCATATTGGACAAGCTTTATATCCTTTAACAACACAACCAGATAAGTTTCCATAGGCGGGGAAATCATTAATTGTCCACATTAATGCAGCTCTGAGTGTAAAGTATTCTCCATTATGTGCATCATACACTCCTCTAATCCCAACCCACAAGGATTTTAAATCATCAATCAAAGGCTCCAAGTAGACGTCTATATCATTTCCGGGTTGTTTAGGACCGGAAATCAATAAGGTTAACATCATGAACTTTCGTTTCATGCACAGCCATGGAGGGAGATTATATGTAACTAAGATAACCGGCCAACAACTATATCTGCTACTTAGAGAACTGTGGGGATTGAATCCATCAGATGAAAGAGCCAATCTCAAGTTTCTCGGCTCATTACCAAACTCAGGCCATTTATCATCAAGAAGTTTCCAAGACGGGGAATCCGCCGGATGAGACATCTGACCGTCAATTGATTTTCTAGCAACATGCCACCAAGTCAAACTCTTAGCTGTCTCATGTGATTGAAACATCCTTTTAAACCTTGGAATTGGGGGAAAATACCACACCACCTTCGCTGGCACACCCTCTTTCAAGATTGCATCTTTGCCTTCCTTCCACCTTGAGATACCACAAGTAGGACAATTAGTTGAATCCTCATACTCCTTCCTATACAAGATGCAATCATTGGGGCATGCGTGCATTTTCTCATAACTCAGCCCCAATGCACACAAAGTCTTTTTAGCCTCATACATGGAGGTTGGTATTGTATTTCCTTCTGGAAGCAAATCGCCTTGAAGTATCAATAATTCTGTAAAACAGACATCACTCATCCCATGTTTTGCCTTCAAATTATACAACTTCACTAATGCCGATAACTTCGTGTACTTTCTACAACCAGGGTACACTGGTTGATCTCCATCCCCAATCACATTGGCAAACTCATACGGATCCGAACCAAAATCACCAAAATCATTATCATCCATATCAATTTCTTCAGACACAAAACTGTACCTACTATGGCCATCATCTTCTTCAACATTTCTGCTAGCATTAGTAGTTGCTTCCCAAGGTTCTCCGTGAAATGTCCAATTCTTATAGCTTTGGTCAATTCCATTAAAGTATAAGTGATCCCTTATAATTCCAACCCCAAACAACTTCAAATTAACACATTTAACACATGGACAACGGATATGTGTTGTAGTTAGAAGATTTTCTACAGCAAAGTTCAAAAATGCTTCCACCCCAAACTCATATGCCTTCGATCTTCTATCCGAGTGCATCCATGACTTATCCATCTCCGACACTATAACCTATTATCTATAATAAAGTGAAAATACAGGCAATGACCATCACTATAGCAGATTATACAATGATCTAATCGCAAGTAATAAACAACAGAGACGACGGGTTTTAATCAAAAACAGACGTATTTGGCATATATAGACGACGGATTTTCAACAGACGTCGTCTATTATACGTAATACAAACGACGGTTTATGAAAAAACCGTCGTGTATAAGTAATACAACGACGGTAGTTTAAAAACACCGTCGTGTAATCGTCGTCGTACGCCTTAAAATTCGTCGTGTCTCAGTTTATTTTCAAGAACACAAAACCCATTAAGAACACAACATATATATGAAACCAAGCAAGAAACCAACATATACATGAAACCAAGCATGAAAACAATAAATCCATTCCCAATTCAACATAACATAGGGTGATTAAAAGATACGACAAAATTAAATCCATTCCCAATTCAACATAACAGATAATGTAATCCATGAACCCATTAAACAGAAAATCCATGAACCCATACCTATAAGCATTGGTGCACTTTGCACCTTCTCCAGAGCGGAAAATGACAAGATCAAATAAAGGTGTCCTTTTGCTGGAAATCATTTGGAAGTTGGTGATGTGTCTTTTTGTGTTGATTTCCAGCAAAAGTACACCTTTATTTGATCTTGTCATGAACCCATTAAACAGAAAATCCATGAACCCATACCTATAAGCACATTATTAACAGATCGCAAAGCATATACCTAAAACCCTTTAACAAAACAACCTAATATCATTCAATGAATTTACAAGGGGAAGATAGGGTTTGTACTTACAGGTTGGACGAGCTCACAGATTCGACGAGCCTGGAGAGTGCAACTTTTAATTAGAGCAGAAGTGAGAGAGCGAAATGTTATGTCGCGTGAAATCTGAAATTTTAGGTTTCAGGGATCAAAGTATAAGACTAAGAGCCAAATCTAAAAAAATTTAGGTCGCGCGAAAATTTTTAGAGCGCGCGCGTTATAAAACGTCGAAAGAAAAACCAAGGCGAAAGTTCTACAAGTACCGACGTAAATTTAATATTCCACGACGGAAACTTCATTTTTCGGATTAAGAACGTAAGGCCGTTCATTTTTCGGATTAATTTTAAATTTATTTTGAATTTTTTATATAACGACGACTGAAAAACCACGTCGGTGTTAAGAAATTAAAGACGTTGTAAATTATATAAACCGACTTACATATTAAAATAACGTCGTTTAAAGCGTAAACCATGTCGTATGTTTTACTGTACGACGTAAAATATGTATTCCACGACCCAACCACCGTCGTTAAAAATTAATACACTAAACCCATAAAATTAAATTATACAATTTAAAAAATTAAGTTTATAAAAGGTTTTATGGTTTTAAAGCCTAACATATAACATAGACTACCCAAAAATTATACTTTAAAAATAAACCCCAATAAATAACAACACTAATCTCTAAACCCTAGACTCTAAACCCTAAACCATTAAACTAGAAGTGATTTTATGACTCATCAAAACAATTTTGTTTTGGATGGTCATTTTAAATTTTTGTTATTCAAAATGAATTTTTTCAAGGTTTATGTGGAAGAAAATATATCAATGACTTCATAGGAGTTGACTTTTCAATTTTCTGATTTATTTTATATTTATTTTGAATATTTTGATATAAAAATAATAAAATATTCTTACCATACAACAAACCACGTCGGTGTTAAATAAATTGTAGACATTGTAAATTGTAATAGACTACTAAGTCGTTAAAATGACGTCGTTAAAATGAGAAACCACGTCGGTGTTAAGAAATTAAAAACGTTGTAAATTATATAAACCGACTTACATATTAAAATGACGTCGTTTGAAGCGTAAACCATGTCGTATGTTTTACTGTACGACGTAAAATATGTATTCCACGACCCAACCACCGTCGTTAAAAATTAATACCCTAAACCCATAAAATTAAATTATACAATTTAAAAAATTAAGTTTATAAAAGGTTTTATGGTTTTAAAGCCTAACATATACCCTAGACTACCCAAAAATTATACTTTAAAAATAAACCCCAATAAATAACAACCCTAATCTCTAAACCCTAGACTCTAAACCCTAAACCATAAAACTAGAAGTGATTTTATGACTCATCAAAACAATTTTGTTTTGGATGGTCATTTTAAATTTTCGTTATTCAAAATGAATTTTTTCAAGGTTTATGTGGAAGAAAATATATCAATGACTTCATAGGAGTTGACTTTTCAATTTTCTGATTTATTTTATATTTATTTTGAATATTTTGATATAAAAATAATAAAATATTCTTACCATACAACAAACCACGTCGGTGTTAAATAAATTGTAGACGTTGTAAATTGTAATAGACTACTAAGTCGTTAAAATGACGTCGTTAAAATGAGAAACCATGGCGGCTATTTAACTATACGACGTAAAATATATATTTTACGACTTAACCGCAGTCGTTACATAAACGTCGTCGATTATACCCTGAACCCTTAAGAAATTGAAGATATTGTAAACCATTAACGACTCAATTGTTCAAAGAACGTCGTCTAACTATTTTTTTACGTCGTATTTGTTTAAAACACGCAACAACAAAATACGACGGTTATTGACTTTATTAGGTCGTTGGAAAAGTATTACACGTCGGTTAAGCAATTTGTATGTTTGTTTTTTTTTTAATTTAAGAAAACCTCAACAAATTTTTACATTACATATTATAGAGAAAATTGGTACATTATACATAAATATCAAGTGTTCAATAATTGCCCTGTTTAATAATTTGGAAAACAAACTCTGCCCATTCATTCCGGACTTCATCAATGGCTTCTTGGGGGTATGAAGCTTCCTGGTTTCCCTTGGCATACTGCATAAACAATGACTATTAGGGTTTATAAATAAAAAGAAATTCAATCACAGACGACGATATTTTTCATAACCGACGTAGTATATCCATTCAACGACGTTAATTTTACACGACCGTCGTTGATAATACAAAAAACGACGTGAAATGTATGAAGGTAATTTCTTCTTACCTTATTCTCAAACCCCAAGGAAGGATCCATGATGATGTCCCTCATGAAGCGCATTACATAATACCCGCATTCGACATTGCTGGGTTGCTTTGGTGTGCCTGAGAGAGTTTTCCAAATTACATTTTTACGTCCTGCTCGGGCTATGTGGGTATTATATATTTTTAAAGCACTGTTCACGATGTTTTTGGCCTCTTCATCGACCACACGATTTCCTGGCAGAGGATCCAGAAAATAGACGGTTTCTCTCTTTGCTCTTACAATCAGCAAAATCCAATGACGGCTGCACAAAATTAATATAAAAACGACGGTTATTTACAAAAACGACGTATTATAGTATTTCACACGACGAAGTAAAGTAGCTAACGACGACATTATATATTTATCACGACGATAAATAAATACCGACGTGGTTAGTAGTTTCAAACGACTAAATAAAATAAAACACCGACGTGGTTAGTTTATAAGCTGTCATTTATTGAAAATCATAAAAACAAAATCCTAAGGAGACTAACCCTGGATTGTAAGGCATCATGAAAATCTGTTCACCGTCTGTCTTCTGAAGTCGAGCTGCTACGAGTCGTGATCTTTCAGTTATTGTGCCAGAGTTGGCACTAACTGTAGCAGGGTCGATAAAGCCAACCATACTGCACATATTGGCTTTTTTCAAAACATCGTGTAAGTACCTAAACAAATAAAATAATATAAACAAGTCAGCACACAAAACACGACGGTTATGTATAAAAAAACGACGTATTATAATATTTCACACGACGTACTGAAATAGATGAGGACGTTATAATATATTTATCACGACGGTTGTTAGTTAAGACGACGTGGTTAGTTAGTTAAGACGACGCAATATATAAACCAACGAGTTATTATTTTAGAAGTACAAACCTCATATATACAGCCAATACAGTAGCTCCAATTTCTTCCATGCCTGCAAATTGTGTAATATCTTCAGGCAGGAGGAAGGTATCGCGCTCACCACCAAACACCTCCTTATCAATTGTAAATTGGACTGTCTTATCCTCAGGCAGGAGTGTCGTTTCCACAAAACGACAAAGGGTTTTTAAAGAAGATGGCGCCTTCCATTTTTGAATAAGCA